>NC_137828.1:20554206-20606706 GCF_963921795.1 Nannobrachium achirus | reverse complement strand
TTTTAATATTTTCTAATGTGGCCCCCTTTGAAAAAACAAGGCAATGTGCTTTGTTGTGCTTTACAAACGTCACACAGGCAAGGACACACACGCAGGCTCACTGGCAGAGAGCCACTATGAGAGAAGATGGGGGGATATGATGTAAGCCATGTTAAATTAAAGACAATTCCCATCATTAAAATGATGAAATTGCAACTGAAGTGCATTCTTTGTACATGTACGAATTGATGTATTCAAATTTATGCATGTACGTTGTGTTTTTTCAATTCACCTTTTACGAAGGCTGTCATAGGAAATGTTTTAATAGCATGCTTGAAATAATTACAACGTAATTGTGTAATTATGATGTCCATTAAACCTGCCATCAAATGTTCCTTCTCGCGCACACTCCATAGAGGCAGCTCAACCACCCCAAGGGGTGCGACAGCGAGCAGCCCACTTTGGAAAAGCCTGTCCCTACACTAATAGACTTGGCCTTGACAGAATGCTGTGTGACACATGGCGACGTCTCTGTGTCTCATCTCTGTCTCGCCGGGAGCCCAACGGGGTCAGTCCACACACTGCATCAGTGGACCTTCCTCGCAGTGGCTCTGTCACTCTCGTCCCGCTTCCCTTCAAATACCGCTGTCCCCAGTGGTGGGAAAAGTATCAATACTGCAATGTTGCAATGCAGAAATACTCTGTTACAAGTAGAAAGTACAAAATGTTTGAAAATAGCAGATCTACAAGTTCACAACGTGTCAGAATGTGACGCGTTGTGAGCTTAGGTATAAAATAGTCCTAAAGTGGTTTGTGTATGTTTTATAATGTCATCATTTATATCTTGACAACAGAGACTGACACAATATGTCCATATAAGGGCATTCCCAGAATATGGGCTTAATAATGATGACATCAGGGATCTCCATAGGGGCATAAAAGGAACACGGACGGAATTCATTTGCAAGTGTGATTTGCGTCGCGAGTCTCGCGACAACCACACTGGTTATCATGAGACTGACACAATATGTCTATATATGGGTAATCCCAGATATGGGCTTAATATTGATGACGTCAGGGATCTTGGCCATGTATGGAGCGTGACATGAGGCGTGACACACAGACGGACAGGCGGACATGATCTGCAGGTTTTCATACTAAATGCGACCTACGCTCGCAACAACATTTGGATCAAGATGTATTCAAAGTCAAAGTATTGGAAATTGGAAATACTCAAGTAAAGTACAACTACCTAAAAAAAAGTACAATACTTAAGTACAATTACTTAGTTACTTTACACCACTGAATACTGCTGTCCCCTTCAGTGAAATAAAGCCTTTCTATCTATCCGTCTTGTGCTGTCTTGTCTGCTTACAACCCTCTACACATTACCCATGCACCCCCTCTGGGCGCTGATAAACATGCTTTATAGTCTTATTTGTATTTGTGGCGTGCAACGGTGATGGGTGTTTCTATTAACCCATTTAGGCCTGAACACAATATGACGCTAATATTTTATGCTTTAAATATAAAAAAATATCAGATATACAAGCTCACAGCGCGGCACCGAGTGCCGCGCTGCGAGCTTGTAGATCTGCTATTTTTGAAAAATCGTGGAAATTAGAATTTTGACCCGATTCTATAAGTGTCTTTTGAATCCTTCTAAGATTTTTGGAAAAAACCTATGTTTCTATGTCAGCAATCTGGCCAGCCATCGTCAAAGAAAAGGTCCTTTTCACTTAACTGGAGCTCAGTTAGTCTGTTCTTGAGAGACTACTATGTCAGTGGTTCTCTAACCTTTTCATGTCAAGGACCCCCAAACTGATATTTATTTGGCCACGGACCCCCATCTCAAAATATGTAGTTCCAGGGACCACCCAGAAGCAAAATTTGAGTTACAAACGTTCGCTTTGAAAATACATATATTCAAAGATTTGCACACATTTTCACGACTTTTTCAAAAATAGCAGATCTACAAGCTCGCAGCGCGGCACTCGGTGCCGCGCTGTGAGCTTGTATATCTGCTATTTTTCACTGGTTAAAGCATTCAATATTTCTAGGCCTAAATGGGTTAAACCCGGGCAGGAGAGAAAGAGACAGTCAGAAGAGGATAGAATATTGTTGCTGTCAGTGCAGAAAAATCTCCATGTTTCAGCTTGTTGTGTTATTTTGTCATAATGTCCATTGCTTAGTACAGTCAGTGTCAAACAAAAGTGTGTCTTGCTAAAACATTGCCAGTCTATACGCTGTTCTGAGATTCTTTCTTTCTTTTTTCTTTTGACTATTTAAAGCTAAAACTAAAAACAACCAAGAAATACAGTAAAAGTGTGGGTTTTATAAATATTGAACCAATTAAACTAAATAATAACTGCACTGGATCCATGGGAACATGTATGTATCGTCACTGTCGGGCAGACACCTTGTATCTCCAAGTTTCAAATGTGTATGTTTTTTCGTAAAGTAAAGCCCTGCTTCTTCACACAAGACTGTCGCACAACAACTAGTGAAAATAGCAGATCTACAAGCACACAACGCCTCGCAATGTGTGAGGTGAGTTTTCTTTGGGGTACTGAGTGTTATACAGTCCCTGTCCCTTTTTGAATATATCGTCGTTGTCGGGTGGAAACCTCGTATCTCCAAGTTTCAAATGCGTATGTTCTTTCGCAAAGTAAAGCCCTGCTTCATCATACAAGGCCAAAAGTAGTGAAAACAGCAGATCTACAAGCACACAACGCCTGGCACCGCGAGGCGTTGTGTGCTTGTAGATCGGCTGTTTTCACTAGTTTAAATCATTTTTAAAATGATAAACGCAAAACGAACGGTTTTGGACATACAAGGTTTTCACCCGACAACGACGATATGCTTTTTTTTTTGGTCCTACGCACCTGTCACCAACCTTGATGTGTATACATAAATAAAGATAAATACAAACCCAACGGTTTTGGACATAAGAGGCTTCCACCCGAGAAGTGAGAAGAGGCAAAGTGAGGTGAGGTTTTTTGGAGTACTGAGTGTTATACAGCCCCTGTCAGTTCTTCTGTCAGATCACTCTGCTCGAGAGAAATAATTCAGGCCTTGTACTTAGAGCTGGTTGAAAGCGCTGTGTGCATGTGTGCGTGCGCAGAATGCTTGTGAATGTGTGTGTGTGTGTGTGTGTGTGTGTGTGTGTGTGTGTGTGTGTGTGTGTGTGTGTGTGTGTGTGTGTGTGTGTGTGTGTGTGTGTGTGTGTGTGCTTGCGTGGGTGTCAGGGCGGGGATGTGTACTGTACGTGTTTGACGGTTGGCTGGTGGAAGTCGGATGCCATTGATCTTCCTGCATCTTCGATGCACCGTAATTGGCTTTTGGAGGAGTTCAAGAGCAAATGACAGCTAATTCTAGGCAGGACTAAATGATCATTGACTGATTGCTGATGACAAACCGTTAATTACATGAACCCCACCGTCCCTATTCTGTGGACACACACACACACACACACACACACACACACACACACACACACACACACACACACACACACACACACACACACACACACACACACACACACACACACACACACACACACACACCATTCAATGAAAATAGACGATCTACAACAAGCTCGAAACTTGTCACGCGATGAAATGCATCGTGAGCGTCTAGATCTCTTGTTTTCGGGGAGTTTGTGTAGCTGGGGGAGGTCAATGAAGTATATAGGGTTTAAAACCAACTCTATTCTGGAGGGAACATTCAGCAAAAATAGCAGATGTACAAGATCACAATGTGTTATGTTTGTTTGTTTGATTGAGTGATTTTTTTTTTTTAATCTACATTTGATGACAAAACTCACACAAAATGAATTGCTGTCCAAAAGCTTGAAATAGTGAAAATGGCTGATCTAAAAGCTCACAGCGCGTCGCCACATGACGTGTTGTGAGCTTGTAAATCAGCAAACACTCTTGTATAATGTATTGTAAAGTAGAGCTGCGTGCCAGCACAGCTGTAGTTAACGGCTGGTTGGAACGGTTCTATCGAGGGGACGGTTGTTTCCAGAGCTGCTTGTTTTAAACTTAACGAGTTGTACAACACCACAGTGGCACTAATATCTAAAGGGGCTCAGCTCAAACACCTGTCTTCAAGTGTCACTGCTAAAATGTGCATTATCGTTACCTCTTTTTGCCTCTATTTAGTCGTTATGACGATTCATTCCTCCCCACACACATTTCTGTGTGATGTCACTGCTGTGGTACACTATACTGGCTCACTTGCCTGTGAGGAGCCCCCACCGGGAGAACGTAGAATGTGTTCGTATAGACCAGGGGTAGGCAACCTTAGGCACGGGTGCCAACATTGGCACAGGGGAGGGCACACTGGCAGAAGTGTGCCGGTGTGAGAGAGAGGATTTTTATTTTTAAAAACAAATCTTTTATTAAACGTCTTTAAAGGTCAATTAAATGAAGTTAGCACAAAATTCCAGTAGGAGCGAAATCATTTAGCGACCTCCAACCTGGTCGCAACCTGGTAGGTAGTTTTCACCGACCGGGTCGCTAAATCTACCAACCGGGCTGGAAAATCACCGACCAGGTCACTAGATCTACCGACCGGGTCGCTAAAATTACCAACCGGGCTGCAAAATCACCGACCGGGCCAGGTCAGTGATTTAGCGGCCCGGTCGGTAGATTTAGCGACCCAGTCGGTGATTTACCGACCCGGTTGGTAGATTTAGCGACCCGGTCGGTAGATTTAGCGACCCGGTCGGTGATTTTGCGGCCCGGTCGGTGATTTAGCAACCCGGTCGGTAGATTTAGCGTTAGCGACCCGGTCGGTGATTTAGGGTTAGGCTTAGGCTTAGGGTTAGGGTTAGGGTTAGTGTTAGGGTTAGCAGCCCGGTCGGTGGATAAGCAACCCGGTCGGTCGATTTAGCGACCCGGTCGGTAGATTTAGCAACCCTGTCGGTAGATTTAGCGACCCGGTCGGTAGATTTAGCGGCCCGGTCGGTGATTTAGCGACCCGGTCGGTAGATTTAGCGACCCGTCGGTAGATTTAGCGACCCTGTCGGTAGATTTCGCGACCCGGTCGGTAGATTTAGCGGCCCGGTCGGTGATTTAGCGACCTGGTCGGTAGATTTAGCGACCCGGTCGCTGAAAACTACCGACCAGGTTGCAACCCGGTTGGAGGTCGCTAAATGATCTCGCCCTCTCTCCAAAATTCTACATTCATTAAAACTCTGAACTCTGACTGGGGAGGGAGTCAGGGAGATAGGTGGATTATTGCTCTGGGTCTAATGATCCTCATAACAATGTCCTGCCAATCAAAATATTTGTCATTAAAATGTATGTTAACATGGCACACTGACACTCTAGAAAATAAAAACGTGGTACTTCAATTCAAAAAGGTTGCTGACCCCTGGTATAGACGCTTGACAAAGCGGGGACAACACTCCACACGTCCCAGACTCAGTCCCTTCTGGTTCCCAAACTGTGGAACAAACTCCTCATAGCAGTAAGAACTGCAGACTCACTCCCTATTTTCCTCTGAGACTCACCTCTTCAATAGACACTTGACCTAGCATTGACGACGCAGACTTAAGCAGAGGTTAAAACGTAATTTAGATAGCATGACATTTAGACAGAGGCCAGGCTCATTTGTTGACCTGGCATCCTATAGTTTGTATAGTTTCAATCAGGGACGTGCAGAGAATGTTAGAGTGGCAGGGGTTGACATTTCTAAAAGGGCACTTTGGTGAAAAATATCGAAAATAGCAGACCTCCATGCTCACAACGCGTCGCGTGATCTTGGAGGTCGGCTATGTTCAGTGCTTGATACCACACTGAACTAAGCATAATCAAGTCAATACTGGAGATGTGGTGTAATGCCATGGATTTCTGCACAGAGAGGGCAATTTTTGTCCACATAAGATGCTGCATTCAAGTTCAGGAGAGTTTGGACAAGGCAATTCTCTTGAATGCTGCCTTCAGGTATGGCATGGAAAGAGGGCATTTGCATTTCTTTCACCATAGTAAAAACTATATTCATGGTCTGGAGAGGGCACTTTTTACAGACGATAAAAGGGCAGGGGCTCAAGCCCCCTTTGAGCTTGTATATCTGCTATTTTTCAATAGTTAAAGCATATATAAGCATATATAATAATACGCAATAATGTGTACCCGTTCTAAATAGGTTAACTTGTTAATTGTACACTCTGCAGAGTCGGGCAGGTCCGTTCCATTCATTTGACATGGTCTCCTGACATACTCTGATTAACTCTGGCAGCAGTTGCACGATGAGCCTCTCTCGTTCAGCTTTTGGCAACGTTGCACGTTGTTGGCACTTTAGTACCGATTGGATTAAGTCTGTTGGTCCAACGGATAAACGGCAGGTTATTAAACGGCCCACTGTTTGTTTTTTTTTGTTTGTTTTTTTGGCCTCTTCCAGGGAAAAGCCCAGAGAAAAGCCAACAAGCCAACGCCGTGAGCACTACCCGGGAGGATAAAGAATTGCATTTTCTTTTTACATACAAGCAGGAGTCAAATGAAAGGGTGAAATATGAGCAGGGGTACTCGTAATAGACCAAGCCCATACGGTATACCTACCCCCCAACCCAACCCAACCAAATATCTTTGCCGAAAATAGCCGATCTACAAGCTGACAATGCTTAGGGCAAGGTGCAATAACCGCAATACCGCGGTTGTGTAATGCATACTGCGGTGTCGAGTTCATAACCATGATTATACCACAGTTTTTTTTTTTATAATTTAAAATAATATAAAATGTATTCATTTTTCATTCAAAACAACTTTTTTTTAGCCATACTGCCATACCGTCGGTAAACAGTGACTTATTACTGTGAAAATCCATACCGCCCCAGCCAGCCTCAACAATGTGATTTATTAGATTATAATACTGTGGAGAGACGGAACAACATTCTAAAAGGATGTTCCCTCATGATGTTTTGGTGATGGAGAGCAGTCTAACACGTTGGTCCTAAATCTCCCTTAGGTCTTCAACTTGGTTGAGATGCGGTAAGTGTTAACATGAGATGTTCGTACTCAATCAAATCAAACTATCCGTCTATTCAGTGACACCTCATTCCCTATGGATGGGGCATTGTCATCCCGGAAAACACTACTCAGTTCAAGTCAAATGTATTCATAGAGCATTTCATACAACAAGCATAACCTCAAAATGTGCTACAAAATTCGAAACGGAAGCAAAGATCAACAATGACAAAACACATTATAGAAAAAGATGGATTAGATCTAGGAAGAGTTGGCTAAGGGTTTCCTTGCATATTTAAATCACACTAAAGGTCCATTCCCACTGCGACGTGATACGATAACGATGGGTCGGCGTTCACATCAATTATGACGGCGTTATCGCGTCCACACCACAACGATAACGTCAACATAATTTACGTGAACGCCGACATACTGTATCATTATCGTTATCGTATCGCCCGCAGTGGGAATGCATGAGCATCAGGGTCTTTGAATGTGCACTTTCTACTGACTTTAATGTCTTTCCCACAGAGTGGAAGGCAGAAGTCACCGTTGCTATTGAAACTTATTGAGCAGTCTTTCTGACTGAGGCTCCTGCCATCTGTGCCCCAACAGAGAACCCTTTCATAGTCATAATCATAGCTTTTCCTCTTGCTATGTTGATACAAAATTGATGTCAACTGGGGCTACTCAGCATACTAATTATGATATTATGATGCTAAAAGCATAATTGCTTCAAGCAGCCCACCTTTACAGAAGCGTTTGCTATGTTTCTTCAACTGTTTTTTTTTTTTTTGTCACCCATTTGTATTTCACACTGCTCATTCCACTTAGAAATTGAGCCAGGAACAAAGACATCGCCAACAATGGAGGTTCACACCTGTTGGAATTGGTTTGGCCTGGGATCACAGCAAGACAAGTGGCTATTGTCTCCACTCTCAGTGTCTCTCTTCTCCACTAGCTCCCGGTGCCGAGAATGATACCAAGAGACTTCTCTCTCGCATTAAAAGTCTCCCCTCGCCTCCCACCTCTCTCTCTCTCTCTCTCTCTCTCTCTCTCTCTCTCTCTCTCTCTCTCTCTCTCTCTCTCTCTCTCTCTCTCTCTCTCTCTCTCTCTCTCTCTGTGAAGAAGTACTAGGGCTGGGACCTTAACTGATTCATTTTGATTAACTAATTATAGAACATTTATGCGATTAAAAACATTAACACAGTTTCAAGCATACTGATCATACCGGTGCACCAACCAAGAAGAGACAACTTACCCCTGTGCAGGCAATTGGAAACTCACTCATTGTTCACTTGTATACAAAAAAAATCCAAATATTTATGTGCGATTAAACATGCGATTCATTTTGATGAATTAATTACAGATTAATTAGATAATTTTTTCGAATCGAGTCCCAGCCCTAAAAAGTAGCAATACCACAATATGAATAAACTATTATGTTATTATTATTTTAAGTACAAAAGTATTGGCATCGAAATACCAACGTAAAAGTATATGTCAAAAGTGGTTAGTGCATGTTTCCATTGTTTTGCAACAATAATCTAAATCTGAAAAGTGACTTGCAACTGAAGTTGTCAAATCATTGCAGTGGAGTAAAAAGTACATTTAACATTGAGATCAAGATCTCTCCACCTCACAGACATTGGTGGCGGTATGTGTTGAACATCGGCTGTTGAATGGGCGGTAGGTAGTGGTACACTGTCGCGTCGGGTTGCAAGTTGTAGCAGTGGCGTCAGTTCAGCAAAAGCTAGGGTATGGTAATGTATTGATACTATTACTTAAAGCTATACTGTGTAAGTTGCTCAACTAGTGGTCAGAGCTGTATAGCAAACCGCGGTCGCGTCCACGTCTTTCGGCAGTTTTTCGCCGCGGACCGGGCCTCTCGCCACCGTGTCTATCTTTAGAGGGGTCCCTGGTTCCTGTGCGTTCAGGCATTCCGGAGAAACACACTCCTTCACCCGAGTATCCCAGCCAGCACGCCCACATGGGTCCCGCATGGGTACGAGTTGGGCTACTTGGGTACCACGTGGGCATGGGCTTGATGTGGGCAAATTACATGGGTCCCACGTGGGATACATGTGGGATACCTGGGCATGGGTTGGAAGTGGGCTTTCCCACATGGTTCCCACATGGGCTACATGTGGGCTAACTGGGCATGGGATTGAAGTGGGCTGGCCCAAGTGGTTCCCACATGGGCTACATGTGGGCTAACTGGGCATGGGATGGAGGTGGGTTGGCCCAAGTGGTTCCCGCATGGGCTACATGTGGGCTACCTGGGCATGGGATGGAAGTGGGTTGGCCCATGTGGTTCCCGCATGGGCTACATGTGGGATAACTGGGCATGGGATGGAAGTGGGCTGGCCCAGGTGGTTCCCGCATGGGCTACATGTGAGCTAACTGGGCATGGGATGGAAGTGGGTTGGCCCACGTGGTTCCCGCATGGGCTACATGTGGGCTAACTGGGCATGGGATGGAAGTGGGCTGGGGCACGAGGTTCCCGCATGGGCTACATGTGGGCTAACTGGGCATGGGATGGACGTGGGCTGGCCCACGTGGTTCCTGCATGGGCTACATGTGGGCTAAGTGGGCATGGGATGGAAGTGGGCTGGCCCAGGTGGTTCCCACGTGGGCTACATGTGGTCTAACTGGGCATGGGATGGAAGTGGGTTGGCCCACGTGGTTCCTGCATGGTCTACATGTGGTCTAACTGGGCATGGGTTGGAGGTGGGCTGGCCCACATGGTTCCCGCATGGGCTACATGTGGGCTAACAGGGCATGGGTTGGAAGTGGGCAGGCCCACATGGTTCCCACATGGGCTACATGTGGGCTACGTGGGCATGGGATGGAAGTGGGCTGGCCCAGGTGGTTCCCACGTGGGCTACATGTGGGCTAACTGGGCATGGGATGGAAGTGGGTTGGCCCACGCGGTTCCCGCATGGTGTACATGTGGGCTAACTGGGCATGGGTTGGAAGTGGGCTGGCCCACATGGTTCCCGCATGGGCTACATGTGGGCTAACTGGGCATGGGTTGGAAGTGGGCAGGCCTACATGGTTCCCACATTGGTCTACATAGATTTTTCAACTTCAACCGTCAATCACTGGTTCCCACATCGGCCTATTTTTAATTTAATTTTTAATTTTATTTCAGTTATTTTTTGGCTGTGAATTGGCCTAGGCAATGAGTGGGGAAAACTATGTCCTTTGAATGTTTCCATATGGACTTACGAAGTCTAGCCTAGTTATTAACAACAGCTTGACCAACATATCTATTCAGGGGGTTATGTATAAAGAAGAAAAATAATAATAAAGAAAAACATCCATGGCTTTAATGCTATATCAATTCCATGCTGTACTGGTACCAGTAGGAGAGATAACAGGCAAAATGTTGATCAAAATAACACTTCTACTTTCTCTAATTGTGTAAATTAAGTACTTGTTGTAAATTAAGTAATGCAGATGTTTAACAATAATTTCGTGTAAAATGAAAGTGTAGATCTATGAGGGTCCATTTGGTCACCAACTCGCCATCATTTAGCTAGGGACCACCTGGAACGCTCCCAAAAACCACTGGTGGTGTGTGTGTGTGTGTGTGTGCGTGTGCGTGCGTGTGTGTGTGTTGTGACATGTCTGCTTTATGTGATAGGTACTTTTACAATATAATGATACATAATACACATTATTTAAAAGTCAGTAGCTGATTATACTTGATGCATTTTGGACAGACAGGCACATTGCACGCATGCGCGCGTGCGCGCGTGCGCACGCACGCACGCACGCACGCACGCACGCACGCACGCACACACACACACACACACACACACACACACACACACACACACACACACACACACACACAGAGAGAGAGAGAGAGAGAGCAGACAGACCAACCAGGGGCAGAATCTCATTACCATTTGAATACAGGGTGAGTTCACACATCACTGTGAAGTCCATCTAACCAATCACTTTCCTTCTCAGCTTTTGAAAAGTAACTCCTAGAATTATTGACACATTTTCCACTATGCTACTGTACTGTACTGTCTTGCGATTTGGCTTAAGTAGTCTCATTATCTACTCTATATTCTAAAATGTTCTCAAACTAGCCCAGAGACAGGCTGGTTTTAACTCAAGGTTTGTTGTTTTTGTCAGCTTAACTAAGGACATTATCTTAAACAAGTTACATGTTTTAGCTCTAGATAAACAACCACTTGAACCCTAGCGTCCATATTCTGAGAACTTGAGCCAAAAATAGCAGATCTACAAGCTCACAACGCCTTGCACTGCGAGGCGTTGTGAGCTTGTAGATCAGACATTTGGGCAAATAGGTTTTGTAGAGAGGGAAAAGAGCAGACGAATCTATGACTGTCTGATGGTTAATGACTGACACCCTCTGAAACTAAACTTCCTAACTGTGAAGTGGCAAACCGGTTTTGTGGGTACAATAGCCGTCTAACCTCTCCCATTTGAAAAGACAGTTTGATGATAATACTTTCGTACTTTGTATTCCAGACTTTTACTTGTAACAGAGTATTTCTGTACTGCCATATTGATACTTTTACTTGAGTAAAATATTTGACTACTTTTTTCCACCATTGTCCATAGGACATAAGGAGAGATAAAAAAAAAGATAACTGAGTCCTTAGTTTTCTTTTTTGTCAACTAAATCTCAAGAGACTTTATCAAAATGCAGCTGTACTGTTTTAACTCTGACTTTGTATTTTAACTGTGATTTTTTTTTCTAGGACATATGGAAGCAATGCATTCCACTATCATGGATTTAATTTCATTTTGCACAGTTTAAAAGTAGCTTAAATTATAAAACACCTCTAAAAGTGGATTACACACAAAAATACATTAAATTATAAAACTACAGATTAGGCCTATATAACTAGGCCTATACTGCTCCATAAACTCCCTGCAGTCAATAGACTTCAACAGAATCAGAACCGCCACTTTCACAGTGGGGAGAGAGAGAGAGAGAGAGAGAGAGAGAGAGAGGGGGGGGAGGGGGCAGGGAGAACTGGCCAATCAGATGCAGCCCTTTGTTATTTGAATTCGCAGAGCGGTTAAGTTCCACACAAAGACATACAGACAGAATCTCACAGGTAATGCAGAGCTGCTGCTAGTGTGTGCTATCTTACAACGAAACACTAAATGCATACTGCGTGTCATCATTTTTGCTGCTTTTTTCATTTCTTCAATTCTTCAAACTTCATTCTTCGATTGGAAAACTAATTTAAGGTAAGAAACTAGTCTTATTGTGTGTGTGTGTGTGTGTGTGTGTGTGTGTGTGTGTGTGTGTGTGTGTGTGTGTGTGTGTGTGTGTGTGTGTGTGTGTGTGTGTGTGTGTAAAGTGGTTTAAAGTGGTGTAAAGTAACTATGTACATTTACTTAAATACAATTTTGAGGTAATTATTCTACTCCACTACAACTCGGATCCAAATATTGTAGCCTACTTTTACTACACTACATTTATTTGAATACTTCAACTTCACTTTGCAGATATAATTATAATATAAAACATACATACTTTAGCCTACTTTATTTTATACCATGGCTATTTGAAAATAGCCCATCTACAAGCTCACAACGCATAGGCTGTGTGTGTGTGTGTGTGTGTGTGTGTGTGTGTGTGTGTGTGTGTGTGTGTGTGTGTGTGTGTGTGTGTGTGTGTGTGTGTGTGTGTGTGTGTGTGTGAGGGGGGGGGGGGTCAAATTATTTTAAAGGGATTAAAGTATCTTTATGTGAGACATTTAGAGTGAAAGTCTTTAAATCAAATCTTTGCTTGTGGGGGTCCCTGGAACAAACTATTTTGAGATGGGGGTCCGTGGCCAAATACATATTTTGGGGGTCCTCAATTAACCATTGATATAGGCAGATTCTACACATGTCTTAAATCCTTTTTTCTTTTTTTTCTTTTTTTTACATAATTGCTATCAGTGGTTCCCATTCTTTGTCATGTAGAGTACCACCAAAATGACATGTATTTGGTCACAGACCCCCAACGCAAAATATTTTGTTCCAGGGACCCCCAGAAGCAAATATTTGAGTTAAAGATTGTGACTCTAATTTTGGTGTATTCTGCATCTAGCTTAATGGCATAGTCACATCATGCGAGCTACTAGTTGGTTAGCCCTTTTGGGACCACTGTCTGGTCACAAGTTTTGCTGAGATTCTTCACTGTGAGAGTGTGAATCAATGTGCTAGTATTGTATTGGTACATGTCAGTGGGGGGAAATGGAGCAAGCAGTGAAAGTGTGATAAGATAGATTGACTGCTTGTTGCTGTTCACTTACAGCTTTTCCTTCCTGTGACTTTTTCCATACACTCAGGTTGCCATGGTGGGTGATATCGGAGGTGTTTCGCTGGGTGATGCTACCAGACGAATGATGTCGTACCTCCTGTCACATGATCTGGCAAAACAGTTCAACCTTTTTGGACGTAACGACAAGAGGAAGTCCAGATACGTGCGCCTTTATGATGTCATATATGGTATGTTTGAGTATTGAATTGCTCTGTGTAACTTTACTTTATATGTCACTTTAATTAAATGTTTTAATTTTAAGGCATGCCACAGCATGAATAATGGTGTTAGTTTATGCTTCACACGTGAGTCTCATTCACAGATCTGCTGATCATTACAATCCAATTACAATCCAATCTGAGCTCTCGCTCTGTATGGGTGGCTCCTTTAAATACGACTTGCATTCACTATAGCTCTACTTGGTTTTGATCTTGGATATGCTGCCTCCTCCACCCCAGCATCCACCCAAGCTAACATGTCAAAATATTGCTATTGTACTACTATTGTAACCCTATGGGGAGTTTGCTTAAAGTTTCCTGGTTTTGCATAGCAAGCAAGCATGAACAAAATTCAGGGAACATCCTTAATGCCAAGTTTAACTGTATTACAAGTGTTGCAATAAATGGTTAAAAAGACTTTGACCTGAGTGTTTCTGATTAAAATATACAGCAGTGGAAACAGGGTGACATTTTTTTGGAATTGATGTCACTCAAAAAGGTTTCATATTCCATCATTCTAACAGTTGTCTTCTTGTCATTTCTTTTAGGGGGACTTAAGAAAAACCCTATCACACAAGAGACCAACCACCAGGCTGCAGAAAAGGCCATCTCCAAGGGGTTCATTGGTGCTCGCGATAGAGGTGGGAACAGAGTCAGAGGTCAGACTGTACAGCGTCCTCAACTGGATGATGCACCTCCCCAGTAGACCAAGTCTCTGTCTCTCTTTCTCTCCCCTCAGCAGCACAATGCTGCCCTGTGGTTGGCTCAAAATAACACCCACACGCAAAGTGTTTGTTTTTGGACAATTTTTATCCATTATTTTGTTCTGTTTGCAGTCTGTGGAGCAGTTTTTTCCCATTTTAAGTGTATTTATTTTATATACCACATGTATACAGTATGTATATTTGCTGTGACACTGCTTCTCTTTATGTACATTTGATGTGTGTTCTCTGACTCTTGGCTCATGCAACACCCACACACACAGGCCCTCATTTATCAACGTGGTGCAGATCAAAATTTGGGTGTACACCGAAATTTAGGGAAGTCTCGACATTTATCATTTCAACTTGACTTTGACTTTGGTCTAGGGTAGGATCAAATCTCACGTCAAGTCCTGAGGTGGTGTAGGAATCATCCTACACCACTTTGTTCCATTGTAGACGTGCGGAGCAGCATTGTCTAACTATCTGACAGGCAATGGACACATATATCCACTCGAAAATGTATATCCAACACAATAATAAATAATCCTGTTAAAATATTACATTTTATAAAAGCATAGCCTATTATAGCCAGCTACATCATGGACATGCACGCCGATTTTATTTCCAAGTTACAATGACAAGCAATTAAAATCTAGCAATATAGAAGCAATCTACTGTTAAGTGCTTTAACAGTCTAAATCTTAAGATTGCAGACCTGGCTCAGAACAAGCACAGATATAGCCTACGAACGCATGCGAGAGCATTTTCGGGACCAGCGCGGAGCGCTGTGATTTTACATTACCGTGAGGCGTGAGCCTCCAATTTATACAGTGACGCGAGTCCTTTTAAATATGGATAAAACCCGAAGGTCCAAACCTGGCTGTGCCCAGCCCAACACACGCACGCTGCGGGGAGAAGACCAGCCTGTGCGGGAACGGTGCATGATTGCAAGTTCAAGTACTCAAACGCGCATTGTGCTCGTCGCCGAAATTGGGTTAAATTTATATCCAAAACGTAACTGTGGGGTCTCTCAATGTACAGTCGCTACAGTACTGTAGTAGGCTTACACTATGCTGGAGTTAATGATGAAACCCGACGTGGTGAGAGTGAGACCGTGACATTCTTTTCGTGGACCGTGAGGTATTATACAAGTGTGTCCTCTATGGAGTTATGTATTAAGGATAAAACCCACCCGACGCTTCAAACCTTCAGATTATAACTGCCTCCTTGTCAGTATCTCTCAGTAACATCGCATGCACGGCATCCCGTGGTTTCGGGAATACATGATTTAGCGTTCTTTTTTTTTCTTCTTTTTTTTGTAACCACTCAAACGCGCACTGCAGCGTCGCCGATATTGGGTTAAATTAATATATTCCATTTGTGACAATGACTGGTGTGGTGTCACTCATGTAGCCTGCACGCTTAGGCTACTATACAAAATAAATGGTAATAATGGTTCCACAGTGAACCTAAATGCTGCTGGGCTTGGTGGTGTGTGCGTGCGTGCGTGCATGCGTGCATGTGTGCGTGGTCTGTGTGGGACGCGGACACTTTTCTATTGGCTTTCCTTTCGTTGTTAGGTCGTATTCAGGTCGTTCTAGTCGTAAAATCGGGGCGTTTCGAGAATAATTAAGGGCGTGTTATTTAAATTTCAGCCTGCGCATTTATCAACGCTGGGATCAAATGTACGCCAGGTGTGTCTGTTTAGGAAGCATTGATAAATGCAGTGCACACGTTGCCCTACGCAAAATTTGGTGAAAAAAATAGACCATTTTTTACACTCCATTGATAAATGAGGGCCACTGTGTTTGTCTGTGGAGCTGTTTTTTCCTCCTTTTTTTTACATTTTAAGTGATTTTAAGTGATTTTTTGTATACGTCCTCAACTGGATGATGCACCTCCCCAGTAGACCAAGTCTCTGTCTCTCTTTCTCTCCCCTCAGCAGCACAATGCTGCCCTGTGGTTGGCTCAAAGAAACACCCACATGCACAGTGTTTGTTTTTGGACAATTTTTATCCATCATTTTGTTCTGTTTGCAGTCTGTGGAGCAGTTTTTTTTTCCATTTTAAGTGTATTTTTTTATATACCACATGTACATACAGTATGTATATTTGCCGTGACACTGCTGCTCTTTATGTACATTTGATGTGTGTTCTCTGGCTCTTGGCTCATGCAACACCCACACACACAGTGTTTGTCTGTGGAGCTGTTTTTTTAAGTGATTTTTTTGTATATACCATATGTACATATACCGTATGTATATTTACTCTGACACTGCTGCTCTTTATGTACATTTGCTATTTGTGCCCTTTGACACTGCTCTTGACACTGCTGCTCTTTATTTACATTGTGTTTGTATTAACAACGTTTTTGTTTAATAAACTTTGTCAAAATATATTGTCTACTTTCATCCTTGCAAAAATATTTCATGTGTAGACTGTTTACAATTATTAATATGGTTGATGTCTAGGACCAAAAGGAACCATCGCACATCGAAGGCCCAGTCAGAAACTACTTACATTTGCCTAGGAGCAAGGTTGAGCCCACTTGGATCCCACATTTATCCCCTATGGTTCCGACATAGAATTGCCTAAGTGGGACCACGTGGGCTTGCCCAAGTGGTTCCCACCTGAGTCCTATATAAATTTGCCAAGGTGGGGCCCAGCCAGGGCCCATGTATAACCCATGTAGAGCACATGCGGGCTAGCCCAAGCGGCTCCCACCTGGGTCCCATGTAAATTTGCTAAGGTGGGGCCCACCCAGGACCCATGCAGAACCCACCCAGAGCCTACGTGGGCTAGCCCAAGCGGCTCCCACCTGGGTCCCATATAAATTTGCCAAGGTGGGGCCCACCCAGGACCCATGCAGAACCCACCCAGAGCCTATGTGGGCTAGCCCAAGCGGCTCCCACCTGGGTCCCATATAAATTTACCAAGGTGGGGCCCACCCAGGACCCATGCAGAACCCACCCAGAGCCTACGTGGGCTAGCCCAAGCGGCTCCCACCTGGGTCCCATATAAATTTACCAAGGTGGGGCCCACCCAGGACCCATGCAGAACCCACTCAGAGCCCACGTGGGCTAACCCACGAGGGACCCTTGTGGAAACCGCGGACATTCCCACATAGAACCCACGTGGGCTAGCCCAAGTGGTTCCCACCTGGGTCCCATATAAATTTGCCGAGGTGGGGCCCACCCAGAGCCCATGTAGAACCCACGTTGAGCCCACGTGGGCTAGCCCAAGTGGTTCCCACCTGGGTCCCATATAAATTTGCCGAGGTGGGGCCAACCCAGGGCCCATGTAGAACCCACGTTGAGCCCACGTGGGCTAACCCACGAGGGACCCTTGTGGAAACCGCGGACATTCCCAGATGGGGCCCATGTAGGGAAGCCCAACTCATACCCATGCGGGACCCATGTGGGCGTGCTGGCTGGGATGTTGTTGTTATGTTGAGGCAAGCTACTTCCTGAGAAGTCAGCAAGATGCGCCTGTGATTGGCCGGTAGTGTACCATGTGTTTATGATCGGCGATATGATTGGCCAACGTATACACATGATGCAGATGACGTCATTTTGCCGCGAAATTCTCCCCCCTCACGGCTCATAGAAAACATATAAAGAGAAGGCTTTAGAAGCTGAAATTAACGGAGTGGGGGTTCTAAAACTTTAGCGATTTAACAGTTAGCACAATTTTAAGATTTGTTTTATAAAAAAAGTTACATGGTATAACTTTAAGTACAACATGTGAGTACTTTTTCCACCTCTGCTTGTAACAAAGTATTATGTTGTGGTATTGCTACTCATAGAGAAAAATCGGAGTACTTGTTCCACTGCTCCCTCTCTAAGGTTAACCACACTCTAGCCCCACGGGCTCCATTGCTATGCCTGGGAGAGATTCAACATGCCGAGTTTAAGATATTTTATGCAGCACTGACAACCCGGGTGCCCCAACCATTGAACCGACCGGGAGGGGGGCGGGGCGGGACAGGGGGGTGTGTGGGCCGGGTCGAGCGGGTCCCGGGTTGAGCGAGCGGCTCACCTCTCGGGGCAGATTACGGATGCACGCTGTCCCCCCGAACAAGAACCATCAAAGGTGTAGGAATAATAAATCCATCTTCCCCTGCAGCTGGCAGGATGTATCCGGCTTTTACACACAGATGGAGAGAGAGAGAGAGAGAGAGAGAGAGAGAGAGAGAGAGAGAGAGAGAGAGAGAGAGGAGGAGAAGGATTTCAGGCCTGGGTCAGGTCAACACACCGAGACAAGGTACAACAGGAGGGGAGACCGACAGAGATGCATTGTGATCAGCTAGGGAGAGAAGGTGGTTCTTGAACTCGTTCATGTCAAGATCCCCCACTGCCCTCCCCCCATCTAAAACATATGTTGTGTCGGCCCGGGCCGCCGGCGTGGTGGCCCGGGGCACCCTAAGCCGAAATGACAGCCTGAAAGCGTGTTGCGGGTTCTAATCCCGATTCCGACGACCTTTGCTGCGTGTCACTCTCTCATCTCTCTCCCCATTTCCAGTCCTCCAGAAGCAAAGATTTGAGAAAAGAATGTATATAAATATATTCAAAGATTTGCACACATATTTCAAAAATAGCAGATAGCGCGGCACAAAGTGACACACTATGAGTTTGAACTGTATATGAGCCAAAGTATACAAGCGGTTACAATTATTGTGACTCCACCATATGGAAAATAATTGCATAACAATAGCTTTCTTCAACAATGTGTTCATAACATAAAGGTGTCTACTAACACCTCTTAATTAGTTCCAACACAACTCCTATGGGGAGCCAATCAAAGTTGAGAAGACGTGGTGTGAAAAATATAAATTGGCCCAATATGAGAGAGAGCGAAAGAGCAGGATATAGCACTAACGTTCAGTTCAGGCATGGTGGCCCTGGGGTCATATGAAGACAAGGTGTGAAAGAAAAGAGAGAGAGAGAGAGAGAGAGAGAGAGAGAGAGAGAGAGAGAGAGAGAGAGAGAGAGAGACACAGAGACAGAGACAGAGACAGAGACAGACAGACAGACAGACAGACAGACAGACAGACAGACAGGGCTCTATACTGGTGTCTTTTCTGTTTTAGCTGTGTTAGCTAGGAGTAGGAAAGGTGACTCTTTAGATCAAAATAGATTCAAACACCATTTCACATATAGTAAATAATGTTGTTATATGTTAATAATAATATTTAATACATGTGTGTGGGGGAATCATTTTTGCTACGGGACCCGTCGGAAGCTCCCGGGAGCAAACGCGGGTGCCGAGGCCTTGCATAAGCCTCTGCGTTTCCTAGTTATTGGTCCCGTCTCAGGCGACCATGAGCGCCGTTGCGATGGTCATGGATAGGCCTACATACACTGGGGTACAGAATAGTAAATATCTTCACCCCCGAGATTTACACATTACAGCTAATGGCTAACCACAGCCGAGCTAGGCTACTAGTAAACAACAGAACAGAGAGGGGTCGCAGACGAGTGACACCACCTGACTACACACAGTGAATGGTCGTCATCGAGTGTTGATTACGCAGAATTACACAGAATGAATACACAGAATTACACAGGTGTGTTGATTACAGTCACTACTAGTAAGACACCTCAGGGTGACTTGCGACCTCAGGGTTGTCATTCTGGGGGGAGTTTGTTCATGTTTTTGTGAGGGTATCAACCCTAAGAGACACAGGGAGAAAATGCAAACTCCACAGAAAAAGGCCCTATCGCCAACCCCACCTAGGTTGTGGGCGCTGATGATACGGATGGAGGAACACGCCGCCCATATATGTCCTTAATATTGATAACATACTATCCTTAACACATGGGATGCTCAGGTTTATAACATTTCTAGCTGTTGCTGCTGCCGCCGTTCACTCACGCTTTATTTTGAAGAGCCTCGGAAGCTTCGTGCGTGTGCACGTGGGTGTCCACTGACGATTGAGGAAGATAATCCATTTGTTTACAAACGCTCGCGAAACTAAAATCCAAACCGCGGCCGCGGTAAAGTGTTGCCGTGAAAACAATCACATCTCTGCTTCCCTGGCGTTCTTTTCACCTCATTCATAGATAAAGCCCTTTTTATGTTTCAGAGTAGAATGGAAAACAATGCAACCAGCTCGTGCCATTTCTCTCTCTCTCTCTCTCTCTCTCTCTCTCTCTCTCTCTCTCTCTCTCTCTCTCTCTCTCTCTCTCTCTCTCAGCTACGGGGTGACGTATGGACTCGGGTCATTCAGAGGGCAGGCAGCTGCACGTACAGTTAACCCTTCGTTGTCTCGTTCAGGAACGAGACAAGAAAGAAAGAAAGAAAGAAAGAAAGAAAGAAAGAAAGAAAGAAAGAAAGAAAGAAGTTTTGTTTGAAAGAATGGATATCATTTTGGATGATACTATTGTTCAATGTGACACTTTCTACAAACTGGAAAGAAAGAAAGAAAGAAAGAAAGAAAGAAAGAAAGAAAGAAAGAAAGAAAGAAAGAAAGAAAGAAAGAAAGAAAGAAAAGATCTTTGAGAAGCAAATCTAATCACTTTAATCAAAACTCATTTGCCTGCTCCGTCCCCTCAAGCTGCAAGCAAAGATAGATTTGGTCGCTGGGAACCTTGTATGTCCAAAACCACACCTCTTTATTATCGTTTCAAAAAGGAAAATAGTCGATCTACAAGTTCCCAGTGCCTCGCAATTCTACTTTTGTGTGACACAATTCTATGATGGAAGTATGTTATTCATTCATAAAAATCAAACCTCGGTTCGAAGTGGAGTGGTGAATCTGAGCAGCGTGCGTGCGTGCGTGCGTGCGTGCGTGCGTGCGTGCGTGCGTGCGTGCGTGCGTGTATGTGTGTGTGTGTGTTGAGTGTGCCTGGCCTGCACAAAACAGCGCCCCTCCTTTAACTAGTGTGTTGAGTGTGGCCACTCAAGGTATTGCCAGTCTACGGACACGGCCAGCCAGCCACCCAGCCACCCACCCACCCAGCCACCCACGGACATACCCACGGACATACCTGTCTATTGGGAGTGCTTCACCACTCCAAAAATAAAACATTAAACAAGTTGAAACGAGGATATACTGTACGAGTTATCCACCCCAACAACGGCGACGATTTAAACAGAGAGTAATGACGTCCGCGCTCGGAGGAGACAATCTCCATGGCGACGCCACATTCTGGCACGGTAAACAACCACAACACAAACAGGAACAACAAAACCCGGCAGTCGGAAAAGGAGGAGGAGGAGGGTGACGGCGCGAGGAGCTCATTAGAGATGGTTAGATGCACTTCTGCGGCTGCCGCAAAGCACCATGGGTGTGCTGGGGATGAGGGGGGGGGGGGGTGGGGCGTGTGTGTGTGTGTGTGTGTGTGTGTGTGTGTGTGTGTGTGTGTGTGTGTGTGTGTGTGTGTGTGTGTGTGTGTGCGTGCGTGTGTGTGTGTGTGATGCATACTCCCAACAACTGGAGGCTTCATTTATTCCATGGCAAGACTGGGGGGATGCGATGAGGGAATGACAAGTAGAGAGAGAGGGGGGAAAGAATGAGGGATAGGGTGGAGGAGCGATGGAGCAATGAAGGAGTAAAATGGAAGGGTGTGAGAGCAAAACCGTGGAGTAATGAGAGAGGGGGGCGGGGGCAAGCGACTAAGTATATTTACTCAAGTACTGTACTTAAGTATAATTTTTAGGTAGTTTTACTTTACCTGTTATTTGAAACTTTTGTTACTTTGCAGATTTACATTGTTATTACAAAACATTAACCTGACTCCGCCAGATGGTGGCAGTAGTGCGTATACTGCATATACCGCACTACTTTTACCATCTGGAATTGCTCGGGCAGACCCGATGTATGGGGCGGTCATTTTTTCAAGTTCTTTAGCAGGTGATTGGATGGGGCCGTCTGTCTATCACAGTCTGGGAGTGCCTACTCCAACCACTCATATTGGCTGTCTGCATGACGTTACACCCAGAATCCGTCCGTGGTCTGCAGTCAGACTCTATTGGCTCAGAGCCGCTCAGAGCCCGCCCGTAGCTGCCGCTGATTGGTCCGGCCCGGGACTTTACGAGTGATTTCAACTCTCCCTGAGCAGGTTCAGATGGTAAAGTAGGACGCACTACTGCCACAATCTGGCGGAGTCAGGTTAACAAAACATACATCAACCAGTCAATTTTATCCATGACCATGGGGTATTTAAAAAAAGGGGGGGAAAAAAACAAAAGAAAAACTATCTACATAGGTCACAATGCAACGCGGTGTGCTAATTGTGAAGAGTTAATTAAAAGTTTGATGAATTTTAAACAAATATGAGTACCTTTACTTTCGTACCACCGTGTATATTAGGTGTCAATACTTGTGTGCGTTTACACTAATAAAAGGTTGAAGGCCTTTTACCTGCGTTGGTCCTCAAAATGGCGGGTGTAGGACTACAAATGCAACCCATGATTAGCCTCTGATATATAGTTAAGTAGAAAAATACTGTATTGCACTTCTTGAGAGAGAGAGAGAGAGCGAGCGAGAGAGAGCCTTGTTTTTTTCCCGACACAACTCGGGGTGACAGGGCCATTCTTCATTAGCCAGTCTCTTTACAGTGGCTGTCGACAACTGCATAGCAGTGTGATGATAATTTATCTATTTAGAATGCCAAAGGGGAGGGGAGCTGAGCTCTGCTGCTGTGCCTTGCGTTGCAGCGTGGTGGTGGTGACATATCATACGGAATGTGACTATGGAGATAATTGAAGCAGAGAAATAAAATAGACTTTGCTGTGTGGCATATGGAGATGTGAAGTTGCATCCGCACTGGGCACAGGGTGATATATCATGTTGGAGAGATAATGCATGTGTAACATAGTCAAGTCAAGTCAGTTTCAACCCCCCCCCCCCCCCCCATGTACAACGTATGGCTTGCCACTATATTGTCACTGTTGAGCAGAAACCTTGTATCTCCATAGTTCAACTTTTTTCTTTTAAATCTTCTTTAAAACTATAATAAAAGAACAGTTTTGGATATACATGGTTTCTGCCTTTTTTTCCACCTCTGGTGATTAGGATGAACTTAAATGAGTAGTTTTACCCCCCAAATTATTTAACTCAAGTCTCCATGGTGTGAGTAATCAATAGAGAAAAGTCATTTTGGGGGTGAACTACTCCTTTAACCCCAAGTGTTCCTGTTGAGCTGCTTGGTGACCGACGTCTGTGGCTGTTTAACAGGTACAGTAGCTCTCAGGTGTGAATAGCATGTGAAGGAGGTCAATGCTGCAAAGGCAAACCTTCCAAGGAGAAATAAAGACAGTGATGGAAGACTTTGGAGTAAAAAGTATTCCTCTGGAAGTTAGACAGGCTACCTCACTGGTCACTTTTAAAACTCTTCTAAAGACTCACTTTTACAGGATGTCTTTTAACGAGATCATTGGACAATGGACACTGTGTTCATATTAGAACTCTATTGTATTGCCTCTATTTTGTTGTTTATGCTTTAATTGAACTGCCAGTGTTTTGCTTTGTTTGTTGTTCCCACACTGTTTGTTGTGGTTTGTGTTGTGAAGCGCTTTGTAAACTAGTTTTTTGAAAAGTGCTATACAAATAAACTTTATAATAATGATTAATAGAAACAGAATCGGCTTTGTCACATCACAGGTTTACAGAAGCAGGGACGTGCAGAGAATTTTGGAGAGGCAGGTGCTGACATTTCTAAAAGGGACTTTTGTCGAAAATATCGAAAATAGCAGACCTCCAACCTCCTGTGAGCTTGGAGGTCGGCTATTTTCGTTACTAAACTAAACATAATAGAGTGAATACTGGAGATGTGGTCTAACCCTAACCCTAACCCTTCAAGTTCAGGAGAGTTTGGATGAGGCAATTCTCTTGAAGGCTGCCTTCAAGTATGGCATGGAAAGAGGGCATTTGCATTTCTTTCATCACAGTAAAAACTGCATTCATGGTCTTTAGAGGGCACTTTTTTACAGACGGGTAAAAGGGCAGGGGCTCAAGCCCCCGCTTTGATGTCTATGTGTGCATGTGCCTGTACAGAAGTGGTTGAAATTAGTTTGTGTGCATCGTTCCCATCATATCGTTGTTTTCCATAGAAGAAAGAAAGGGAAGAAAGGGAGGGGAGGATCTGAAGGAAGTCAATGCTGCAAAAGGCAAAAGCTTCCCAGGAAAATAAATAAAACACAAGTTGAGAAAACACCAGTCAGCTGATAAATATGAGGGCATTCTTCGAGCTCTCCGTCCCCAATACTCCCTTCTAATGGCTCTTTCCATCTTGGAGTAATCTTTCCATTTTCTCATTGCTCAGATCGATAGGGACTGGGAGGAGAATGAAAGGCCCATTTCCTCTCAATAGGGATAAAGCTTACCCGTCTCATGTTTTCTAATCATGTCAGCCAGACTGGAGGCCCCGGATGAAGTGGCACTGAGGATAAGAAACTGTTCAATCTTTCAATCACCGGAACAAATACCGGTAGGCCTTCTTTTTTTGGAATTATAGCACTTTTGCCGAAACAGCGAGCGGGCCCTCACTGTCTGAGGACCAGGGACGTGCAGAGAATGTTAGAGAGGCAGGGGCTGACATTTTCTAAAAGGGCCTTTTGGTGGACTTTGTGACCTTGTGAGCTTGGAGGACGGCTATTTCTGCATTCATGGTCTGGAGAGTATACTTTTTACAGACAGATACAAGGGCAGGGGCTCAAGCCCCCTTTGAAGTCTACGTGTGCACGTGCCTGCTGAGGACATAAACGTGTACTGCAGTACTGCCGGGGGGAGGCAGTATAGAGACCAGGATTACGGCATGTTTTTTGGGAGGGTACCTACCCTAGGAGACACGGGGAGAGCATTCAAACTCCACATAGAAAGGCCCTTTTGTCAACCCCACCTAGGGTGTGGGCACTGATGACGCGGAGGAGAGAACACGCCCCCAGCGCCCCCAGCGCCCACAGCTTCCCCAGCGGGAATTGAACCCAGGACCTTCCAGCTGTGAGGGGACTGCGCTACCGACTGCGCCACCGTGACCCCCAAGAGTGGAAAAGACTCTTGGCAGACAAACAGCTACGGTGATATAAAAGCCCACAACGACAACGGAAAAGTCCATTTCAACGGTCTGCTGAGACCCTTTAAACCTGAGCCCTGGTACAAATCCCTTTATTTGTATTTATTGCACGGCTTGTTTGAATGCTTGATTCTGATTTGGTCAAACGCTGAAATCAGCGGTGAATTATAGGTGAATAATGAACGCTCCGCTCTATAATGCACTGCTGCCTAATCAAAGGCTCAGAGCACCTGCTGCATTCAGGCTGCGCTGAGTGAATTTAGTGCTTGTATCCAACATGTCAGCCATGTAAACAAACACACAGCCTCATTTACAACTAAACGTTGCTCCAAAGAATGTTTTTGAAAGCATTTGAAGCGAGAAATAGACAATGCAGTAACCAAATATGGATTCTATTTGATTAACATTCCTTGTTTGTGTCAAGGCGATGTTGCGCTCGGTGGACGGCCAGTGCAACACTTTCACTACAGTAAGCAAGGAAATATATATGTATTTTTTTTTTTACTTGGGTCAATGTATTAATTTATTTAGTAAATAACCGTGCAATAAGCGGGATAACATCTCGCTCAGCGGTGATTATCGAGTGATAGTAGCCCTTCAGGTTGATGTGTATCAACCTGTCGAGCTCCTATCACTCGATAATCACTGTTAAGCGAGATGTTATCCCTTACGTATTCGCCATTTGAGCCACGGACCACCATTTGATGAAATGTAGCTTCTCAGACCAAAACGTATGAATATTTTGAAAGATGTACAGTATAAACAACCTCTCTGCAACAGCAGTATGTCCTCTGGTGTGCGAAGCCCACACTTACAGTATCTTTGCCTGTAAGCAAAGGGCTCTGACAGACGTGTTCAATTAATCAATGCTGTCCTCACACGCAAACGGCCATGCCTCTTTTCCCCCGGACCGAGCATGTAGCCTTGGGCTGCTGCAAACATTATGATGGCAGATTACTGTAGCAGCTCTCAGCTAAACACGCTGGGGCCCTGGAGAGTAAGTATCTCATGCCATACTGTATACAATATGTATATACTGCCATCGTCATGATAAAACATACTGTAGATGGATATCGACATGTAAACCCCACATACAGTATACACATCGATCGCGGGGTCCCCTAGTGGTCTATACTGGGTCCATTCCCTCTTTTCCCTTCCTTCGACGTTTGCTTATTTCCCCCAGAATGTTCACCTGCTATGATCATGTCTGGAGTAGGACTGCCAGAGTTCATGTGCTTACGTTAATTTCATTCTACACTACACTGGCTATGGTACAGGTTAGATGTACAGGTTAGGTGGATTCTTGGTGTGTAGGGCCACTGAGCTCAGTGGCCATTAGCTTATTTGCCCCTAGCTCAGTGACGCTAGTATGTAACATGATGTACACTGTATATCATGTAACATACTAGCTCTGGCAGGGACGTGCAGAGAATGTTAGAGAGGCAGGGGCTGAAATTTGGTGCCTTTTGGTGAGAATATTGAAAATAGCAGACCTCCAAGCTACGACGCGTTGTGAGCTTGGAGGTCGGCTATTTTCTGTACTTATTCATGGTCTGGAGAGGGCACTTTTTACAGACGGGTAAAAGGGCAGGGGCTCAAGCCCCCTTTGATGTCTATGTGTGCACATGCCTGAGCTCTGGTCCATTATAGTGTTAGAAGGAGTTCTCCTTAACGCTGTGCCACTGATGAGCCTTTGCGCTCACACAGGCTGCTCAGCCTCTCTTCTGTAGTAAAAATAAAAAATACACTTTAGCTGCTCACAAAAAACAAAGACGGTTCGAAGATGTTGAAAGCCTACTTTCCTTAGTGGGAACACTCGGAGCTCCTGTCCCCACGTTACGTCTAAAATACACTTTTTGGTCAGAAAAGAAAATATTTCACCCGAGGTTTTAGCTACTCCACACCGCTCTCTACAGATCTTGTCAGTAGAGGGCGTCTGCTAAAAAGAGTATTTTAGACGTGAGGTGGGGGGCTCAGAGTGTTCCCACAAAGGAAACTAGGCTCCCTAAAGCCGTCTTTGTTTTGGTGAGTAGCGAAACTGTATTTTTTATTTTTACTACAGACGAGAGGGTGCGCAGCCTTTCTTGCTTCAGGCGCAAGGGCTCATCAGTGACATAGCGTTAAGGAGAGCTCCTTCTAACGCCATGGACCTGAGCTAGCGGCATGTCCAGGAGGCATAATTGTACATCATGGGGAAGGATGTATTTGTACGGCAAGCCATGTCACGCTACAGAAACAGGAGATACCAGACCTAATGGGCCAATGCTCATGGCTAGGAAACCATCGGTTCCACAGGCTACTTAGCCCACTTGAGTGCTAGTGGTGTGGGGGATTTTTTTTATAGGTACATTACCATTTAACCTCTTAATGCCACCCGTGAATAGGCCTGTTTACTATTCGAGTTCCGATTAGTATTCTGCTTAGGCGTTAGCCTTTGGCTATCTGTTAATATTAGCGTTCGACTTATTGATAAGCGGCGTCATTAGGATTCATTGACACGCGCTTGCCAAGGCCGGCCTCATTAGAATGCATGTGGCGGCAGTAGGGTTAATGAAACACAGAGCTGTGGATCCAGGGGGAGGGGAAGAAGGGGGCACCGGAACGG
Source organism: Nannobrachium achirus (assembly GCF_963921795.1). NCBI lineage: Eukaryota > Metazoa > Chordata > Actinopteri > Myctophiformes > Myctophidae > Nannobrachium > Nannobrachium achirus. The sequence goes on along the minus strand of NC_137828.1, from coordinate 20,578,896 downwards.
GACCCCTTGTAAACACTGTGATTCTCAAAGAGAAACATTGTTTGCGAAGACGAGCAGTTCAGGACCTCGCTCAAACGCTAAACTCGTTTTGAGATGCACGAACACGTCCGCTTCGTTAGTGTGGCTAGACAGTGATGGAAGGAGTACATTAAAGTCAAAGTATCAACAAACATTCTGTTGCAAGTAAAAGTCTGGAATTCTGAATTTACTTAATCAGATTTACAAGCTCACATCCATGTCGCACCGTGCCGCGTTGTGAGGTTGTAGATCAGATCAGATTTCAAATAGCTGAAGTATAAGTAGGGATCAAGTGGTTAATGTACTATGTTTTGTAATATAATATCCTATCCTATACTAGTATGACGCCTCAGGGCGACATGCGAATTCTTGACCATCTGGCCAGTATATAGGAGCAGGCAGTTACCCATATATGGAGACCACTGATACCCATATATGGAGATCCATGTACTGTATATGGTACATCCCTTTTGTTCACATACATGGAGATCCCTGTCTGAACCAGCCACACAGATATGGGCTGTCTTCCTCCATATATGGGCATTCCCATATGAAGTCCTGTTAGATATGGGCTTAATATTGATGATGATCATATAGGAGCATCAAAGGGATTCTGTTAGAGTGGTTCCCATCCCATGACATCACACCATACAATCCCTTTTATGCCCATACATGGAGATGCCTATATGAACCAGCCACACAGATATGGGCCATGTCTTGGCCATCTGGCCAGTGATGTATATCGATGACATCAGTGATCTTCATATACAGTATGGGCATTAAAGGGATTCTGGGGAATACCCATGTATGGACTTTTACATAGGTGATATCACCTGTGATATCACCTGTGATGCGTCAGGGGAACCACGGTGTCAGGTGTGAGTCGTGTATCTCTGAAGGTCACACGGTGTGACCTTCAGAGATACACGGATACATGGACAAGATGTGCCGGTTTTCATAGTAAACTTGCGACCTATGGTCGCAATTAAAAGTTGCTAGTGGGAGGGAGGGAAGGTGGGCAGGCGCTCCACGGCCATGTCACTAGGACTCAGACATAACCATTAACAAACAGATCTGAAATGTAAAAATGCGCGCGTGTGTGTGTGTGTGCGCGCGCGTGTGTATATATATATATATATATATATATATATATATATATATATAAATATATATATCAGTGGCGGACCGTGGGTTCAATACCCGGGCCTTCGCCATGGCTGCTGCGCATATGCACGCACGTGCACATGCCCGCGCACGTGCACACGCCCTCGCGTAGCCACGATCTGACAATATTGCGCCGTACAGAGTGCTGCTGCCTGCACCAGTAGCAGAGCCCAATACAATAAACTCAGTCACAAACAACCATATTTTCATAGCAACACGAAAAGCAAGCAAAATATATGTTGATATACACACATGATTCAACAGGCTTCATCACATATCCAGCCAAACTTCTGGGACTAGAGTTACACACTGCACAGTCTGCACACACGCACGCACACACACACCCACTGCTGAGCGCAGAACGCACGCAGCATGTGCAACATTCATATAATAAACAATGTGTTGAAACAAGAAGCATATGGATGAATTCGTTAAAGGAAGACGTTTGCACATGAACTCCTCAACAGCAGTGAGAAGCTCCACTCTGACAAACACTCTGACATTAATATTCACACTACAAACATCACTTTGATGTTTTTCCAAAACAGCATTAAAAAATATCATCCATTAAGACAACTAGCCTAGATTAATGACAGCACAAGTCTTGCCCCAAAGTCTTGTGTTGTATCCCAGTGGGGGACCTCTCCTCCGGTATTAAATAAACAAGGGTTCCGTTCGGAACCTAACCGTTATATTCCATAATGCGCACAGCGAGTGTTGTTTCTCTTACCCGAATCTCCGGTGGTGTTTGCCATTCACTCCGGTGGGTTTCCTGATTAACAACCACGGTCGCTCGACTCGCTCATGTGTCCAAACGTCCTCGAAAAAAGTTTGACAAATTGTCCAGTAAATCCATATCTGTTTCTTCTCCTCCTTCCGCCATTTTTCGTTTCTTTATTTGTGAATTGTTGTGAGTAAATGTATAAATGTAGGTCTCAAGCTCTGCTCAGCTCAAATGACAACAACATGTGAAACAGGAAGCAACTCACTTTTCTGATTGGACTAACAATATTTCATCCCAGGGCTGGGATGTGAATATCAGCAGTTCTCTTCTCTGATTGGACAATGTTTCTTCCCAGAGATGGGATCTTTAGAACACTCTAGAAGGTGTCCGTATCTGAAAAAATGTGCCCAGGAGGGCTGTGATTGGTTAAAGAACCAGCCAATAACAATACATTGCCCAACAACCATTCACTTCAAAGGCAGCAGGCACTCTAACTGAGGTTCAGAGGGGCTCTATCTTACCTGGAGACAACACAAGAAAACACCTGATTGGTTAAAAAAATGAATTGCTTTTTTAGACGTGCGCCGCTAGTGGAAGCAGTGTGTCCAGCCTGACTGAGTGAGAGAGAGAATGAAAGCAGAAAAATAAATGAATGAAAAATAAATATATATTATACACACACACGCACACGCACACGCACACGCACACGCACGCACACACACACACACACACACAGACTGTCCATGTTTGCATATTTTCTCTTTGTCATTTAAATATTATAGTGACTGTGACAGTGGTGTCAAGTGAATCTAACAGTTTATACAAAATGGCAAAATAGATTTTTATGCCTGTTGACAGGCAAGGTTGATTCTATAGGCTATTTAGGTGTATTATATATCTTAGACCTATATAGGCTAATAGCCTACATATCTATTTTGTATAGCCTAATGTTAAAACAATATAGGCCTACAATAGTGTTCATTTTACAATACTGTTCAATACTGCACCAAAGAATGTAGTATCGGGACATAGATTAATTAATTATTTGGGCGCACCTGATTCCAATAGCTCTGTATTTATGTGATTACTATGGAGTGCATAGGATAGCCGTGTGTAGGTTTGACATGTACTGTAACACCACTGTCACAGTCACTATAATATTTAAATGACAAAGAGATAATATGCAAACATGGACAGTCTGACAGCAGAATTGAGGGTAGGTGAAATGGCTCAGACAGGTAGGTGAAAAGACTCTCCTACAAGGCGAAAATGCCAGGCGAAAGGACCAAATGCGTGTAGGCGAATATGTTATAGGCGAATATGCCTGACACCCTAAAAAAGACTAACTCACTTTCAGACAGCCCAGACCGGGTGGGGAGGTGGGGCCACGGCCGCTTAAGGGACTGGAGGAGGTTGTGTTATTATTTAGGTGGCGTAGAAAATTACTGTAACTATATATATATATTTTACCATTAGTGTCCATGTGTGCCTTTTTGTTAATGATAAATCTTGGATATTATCTCACTACCTTAATCAGAATACGTACCAGCCAGTCTGTCCGCATTTCTGCTAACTCTGCGTCCGACTGTCCATTGTTCAATTGTGTAAAAAACATAATACAAAAATGCCTCGCTGATCATCTACTTTTCCTGTGGCTGGGCAGGTGGCGCAGGGCTGGCCCTAGGTGGCTGTCTGGGGCCCCACGCAGTCAGGGCCGTGTTTGGTTGTAGGCCATTCCCTTTAACTGGCCAATAGGGATATGTGGGCACTTGGAGAGGTGGCCACCTACACAACTGGGCACTAGGGACATAAAGGGGAGCACACACTGAACGCGGGCAGCTGCGCAGCGTCGCATCGCGGTATCGACGCACGTGAAGTGCCGCGCGGTAACGCCAACTGGATGCGGCGCGCTGCCACACAGCACATCCATTTCCCCCGGTGGGGAGAAGCATGGGAGAACATGTTCAACGCTCGGCAACGCTGGACAAATAGAACAGTGGCGTATCGGCACGGCAGACGAGGCGTTCCGCGCCGCCTCCGCTTCCAGCGTGTGTCCCCCTTAAGCCCCCGCAGGGGGCTTTTTTCTAGTATATATATATATATATATATATATATATAGTATAAGCAGTTGGTTTATGTGTGGATATTTCAAGGTTCCCATGATTAAAATGGCTCCAAAGCACTTCTGACACTCCATTACCCAGCATGCCCCAGGTAGAGGCAGAGATTGTACATATTGATTTCGCGCCTCATTACACTTCCTGTCTAACGATGCCATTGTTCTTCCTGGTTGTACCGGAGTGCGGAGCACACTCCTAGATGACCAGGCAACGTTGGACAGCCAACAGATAATGAACACATTAATAAAGGGACCGCTGGCTTGTTCGGAGAGTCTGGCACGAGCTGCGAGTGAACAACTGCACACTTTTTGACCCAGTTTCCACTAGCAAGGTTATTATAGTTTAGAATTGTTTCATTAGTTTTAAACTTTTTATTATTACTTTTTTTCCTGTTTATTTTAGATTGTTGTATTTTTTTTCTTCTTCTTGTTTTAAAAGCGGGATAGCTTATTGAGTTTTTTTTATACATTTTAGTATTAATTTCAAGGCCATTGATACCCATATGGAGATCCATGTACTGTATGGTACATCCCTTTTATGCACATACATGGAGATCCCTGTCTGAACCAGCCACACAGATATTGGCTGTCTTCCTCCATATGGGCATTCCCATATGAAGTCCTGTTAGATATGGGCATAATATTGATGATGATCATATAGGAGCATAAATGATGAAAATGTATTTCAAGGCCAATACATACGTTCAGACAGGCTTTTTGTACTAGTTTGTCAGTCAGGACATCTGGAGGTGCACGAGTTCAGAGAAATAGGTCTGAGATCACTAGGGATGTAACTATACATTTTAACAATGATACGATATGCATCACGATACATGGTTGACGATACGATACATGGACGATATTGGTTCATTCTGATTCATGGCAATATGATACGATTCAATTAAATGATTTAAAATCGATAGTAACTATTTAGCAAAGACATTAAATATGTGTGAAACGTGTCAATAGTGCATGTTTTTAAGGGAACTATCTATTATTATGGATATAGATAAGTAAACACTGTGATTCTCTGGCAAATACATGGACATTATATTTCAACACATATGGACAAACCCGCACCTGGGGATTGCCCCATAGGTCGAACTCCCGTTGGGTCGAACAGCGTCGGCAGGTTAGATAATCACCCGCGAGCGTCGGCAGGTTAGATAATCACCCGCGTCATATACTGAGGTTAAGTTCAGGGTTAGGGTTAGGCATACTTTTACTGAGGTTAGGATTAGGGTTTGGGTTAAGAGTTTGGTGGTCGATCCAAAGGGTGTTCGACATGAACACAGAGATTACACACATTTATCGATAGACCAAGAGTAGCTACAGTATATGGAATGGAAAAATAATTAAACCCTAAAGCATGTAGTTGGGGCGAATCCGATACTTCCGTGATCACGAGAGCAAAGGTCCGTTTCTCAATGGATTTGTCATCTAGGAGGGTTATTAATAAATTGACCAGAAAGTAAAAAAAAAAAAAAAAAAAAGGATTTAATTTCTTAAACGGTAATGAAGGTAGTCCATTCATTTATGCCAGGTCATGGTGTGTCCAGTGCAACGTGTCGCCTCGGAAAACGAAAGGAAGTGTTGCTCAAGGAAAATACATTTCCGGTTACTGCTTCAAATGTTTTCAAAAACATTCTTGAGAGCAATGTTAGCTGTAAATAACATTGTGCGTTTGTTTACAGTACATGGCCATGTTGGATACGGAACAACATCAAGCAGCTCAGCAGGTGCTCTGAGTCTTTGATTAGACATAATTGGCCATTATCCAGAAATAACACACGGCTGAAAACAGTGATTGACCAATCATAATCAAGCATTCAACCAATAATTTCAAAAAGGTGGCTGACACCTGCCTTCAGGGCCGCCGCTACTATGACGCGCATAACACGCTGAGTCAGGCATCACGTTGCCAAAGGGCACCAAAAAATGAGAGAGAAAAGAAAAAGAAGAGCCAAGCCGATCCATTTGATCTGGGGGCGGGGCCGCAGCGCAGTCCGTGACTCACTCTGACACCTCATCCGCACTGAGCGCGATGCGATGCGAGCGATGCAATCTCACTGAAAGGTGGTGTCAGTCTGCACTCACTCACAGACAGACACAGAGACACTCACCCAGTGGAGATCCAACGGTCATAGACTGATCAGATCTGATACATTGCAAGTAAGAATCAAACATTTTTCCACCTCATGTGAATTAACTTATCCCTGCCCAGCTCAACTATGGAATATCAACTTGGCAGTGTAGTTATGGTGCTGTGCTGTTACTGTAGATATCTGTTATATGATGTGATCATGGTTGCTGTTACAGCATGCAAAACCCGGAAAACCCCGCGAATTTCGCGGACATTTCGCGCAGGGAGGGCCTTAACCTAATGATGTACTTTTAAAACTGCAAAATCAAAATCAATCAATCAATAAAGAATGTAAATCAACATAAGACTGGCAGACAGACAGGATGCAATAGTTACAGTATAGTATCAATACTGCAATGTAGAAATACTACGCTAAGTAAAAGTCTGGAATCCAAAATGTACTTGAGTAAAAGTACAACAGTTTTGGTGAGCTTGTAGATCTGCTATTTTCAAATGCCCAAAATATAAATATAATGTGTTTTGTAATAATAATCAAAGTAACTAGTAACTAAAGGTTTTCATATAATTGTAGGGAAGTAAAAGTACAATATTTCAAAATACTCCAGTAAAGTAGAAATACCTCAAAATTGTAAAGCATGTGAGTAAATGTACTACTTACTTTTTTGTATCTTAAATATTTATCCCATGATTTTGTAACCCATTTTTCACCCGGTGTCAATTATCTATGATCTGAATATGAGATAATGAATTATGCGGTAAAGGTTGTCCGGATCGGGAATCGAACCGGCAACGCCGCCAGGCATCAATGCCTATGTGGTATGCGCCTGGACAAGTAGGCCAGCGGGCGCCCCCTCATGCTTCCTTCTATGCATGAGGAGTCCAAGTTGTTTCTTTTCACCTGACAGGGGGGAGCATCCCTGGTTGGGCATAGCACATGGAAGGAACACGTTATTCCAACCAGTTCCTTTCCCCTCCATCCGGCGCCCCGGCTGGCCAGGGGGAGGCAGTATAGAGACCAAGATTACTGCAAGTTTTTTTGTGAGGGTACCTACCCTAGGGGACATGGGGAGAACATGCAAACTCCACACAGACAGGCCCTTTTGCCGGGAGGCGCTCTCCATTCCGACATGTCACAACTCCGACGGTGACTTCTTATTGTCGGAATGGCAACACTTCCATAGAGTTTAAGGTTAGGGTTAGGGTAAGAGATAGGGTTAGACATGTCGGAAAGGAGACATGTCAGAATGGAGAGATGCACTCCCTTTTGCCAACCCCACCTAGGTTATGGGCACTGATGACATGGAGAGAAAGAATACGTTGGGGCAAAGCCCACAGCGTCCCCGGCGGGAATCGAACCCATGACCTTCTAGCTGTGTCCCCTTATGTGCTACTTACCTTAGACCACTGTACTCAAAACCTGACCTCCAGACGGCCATCAGTCAGTCTGGTGTGGTGGTGGTGGTTGGTGCTAACTGAAGAGAGATGGAAGCTGGATGGCTGCCACTGAAACTTGGCCCTCGCTCCGTCTTTTGTACCATTTATCCATCGTCCCCTCAACCAAGTCCTCACATCCCATCTAAAAGCTCATCCTCCCTCCTTGTCACTGCTGTGTGTGTGCGTGTACGTGTGCATGTGTGTGTGTGTACGTGCCCACTCACTCCCCCTCTACCTCTCTGTCTCCAACTCTCTGTCTCCTGACTTTGTCCCTCGCTCTCTCCATCTCTCTTTCTTTCTGCCTTATCCCTGTCTCTCGCTTAGCCCCCCTCCCCCTCTCCCACTCCCTCTCTCCTTTCCTCTCTCTCTCTCTCTGCTTTGCAGCAGCTATGCAGTAAAGTGTGTTGGCAGCGGTACATACATGATGTTGGGTCAGCTTCAAGGGGGAGCTGACTGGCTGATGTCAGACTAAATGGAACAGCACCGCACCGCGGGCGTGCCAACTCGACACACTACGGCACACGCACTAATTACAGGCACACACACACACACACACACCCATACATGAGCGTGCACACAAGCGCAGGGCACGCGTGCATATGCAGTGTGTGCGTCTGCACGGCCACGTTGCGTCAGCCTCAAACATGGGAGCTGTCTTCAGGGCCAACCTTCAATGAAATTAACAGCTTATGCAGGGCAACCTTCAATTGAATGAACAGCTTATTCAGGGCAAGCGACCCGTCCGGTAATTCCTTTTCAATGAGAGGCGAGCGTTCAGGTAGGGGTGGAGGGTACGGGCTCACAGGCGTAACTGTCGTTGAAATTCGAGCTCGGCCCAACCAAGCCGTGGTGTCACCCATTGGTTTCTACAGTATTGGCTGGAATGGGAGCGAGGGTGGTCTTGACTCAGTAGAACCAGTAGAAGTATCCTTCTTTAGAATTAAAGACCCAATGAAACCAGGTTTTCCACTCACTCCACTTCCTTATAGTGACGGAGTTCCTCCTGAAACGGTCCAGAAAGGAGGTACAAAGCACTTGGGTGAATGTGATTTGACGGTCAAAAAGTAGGCAGGCCATAACTCATTGAATACATTAATATGTAAAGACGGGCGGGCTAACTTTCGGCGCTCAGTATCACAGTGTCGCGCAGCTCGCGCTATAGACTGACAAGGCAGCGCCTACAGAAACAAGTTTGTGTTCATAGGACATCAGATGTCCGCCGCGGCTTGGGATTGGCTGGACCAGAAGCAAGCCAGCACAACAGACTGGCGGAACAGACGAGCAGGGAGGCGGGGGAAAGGGGGGAGACACGCGAACCAGCGACTTGCGGGGAGTCGCTGAGGATGAAGTAGATAACGTTTATTGACACAGACACCTGTCAGTCATTCTGACCCCGTAAATTATACATTTTCTTTATGTTCGTCATCACGCAAGACGTTTCTGTTTAGGTGCTGGGCTTAGGGCTCTAATTTTTATTACACAAATACTCGAATCTTTCACTTTTTTTGGCATCCAGTGTTAGGTATGGCCATATTATCACTACAGATATGCTCTAAAGTGTGAAAAAACGTATTTTTGATTGCATTTCGACTTTAAAATTTATGGGAGCATAAATTATGAAACACATACCACAGTAACTGAAAGCAGACTTTAAACTAGAGACTGAAAACATAAAGTGTTAAACATAAAGTAAAATGAATAAAACATTGAAATTGTGTTAACTAAGGTAATAAAATCATGTGTAAAGTCCAGTCAAATACCCATCGACCTTAATGGAACAAAAGTTATTCTGCAACCGGCAAAATAGTGACACTCTAGGGCGTCTAGGCAATTAACGAGATCTGCAGTGCTTTCAACAAGGCATAGCAGTTAGGTGCCGGAAGTAAAGGCCACATCACACCAATGATTCACCTTGCAACTTGCAACTACTCACAACCATTATCCCCAATGGCAGTTGCAAGGACTTGCATTGGTGCGGTTGACCTTAAAACAGTTTTGTTGCACGGAGTTGAAAGGCGAATCATTGGTGTGGTTTGGGCTTAAATGTCACTTTCTCTTTCCTTTCCACCGTAGGGTTTACATTATCTATCAGCTGTGGTTCTCAACCTTTTCAGGCCGCAACCCCCCAAATAATCATATTTTAACAGGGGACCCCCAAAATAATCATATTTTAACTGAGGACACCCCAAAATAATCATATTTTAACTGGGGACACCCCAAAATAATCATATTTTAACTGGAGACACCCCAAAATAATCATATTTTAACTGGGGACACCCCAAAATAATCATATTTTAACTGGGGACCCACCACCCTGGGTGTCGCTCTCCATTCCGACATGTCACCACTCCGAAATTGACTTCTTATTGTCGGAGTGGCGACACTTCCATAGAGGTTAAGTTTAGGGTAAGGGTTAGAGATAGGGTTAGTGTCAGAATGGAGACATGTCGGAAAGGAGACATGTCGGAGTGGCGGGGTGTGACCCTCAACCCTGACAAGCACTAAGAGTTGAGGAATTACATTTTGTGTAACACGGTTCTATTGTGAAAATAGCAGATCTACATGCTCACAACACCTCGCACCTAGATCGGCTATTTTCACAATTTCTGCCTCTAATGTTTGACAATTTGGCCAATGTTTAATTTGTCATTTTAGAGGTATTAAAAAGTTCTTAAATTGTCACTTTAAGAGGGGCACGGTGGTGCAGTGGTTAGCACTTCGCCTCACAGCTCGAAGGTCCTGGGTTCGATTTCCGCCGGGGGAAGCTGTGGGCGCTGGGGGCGTGTTCCTCCACCCGCGTCATCAGCACCCACACCCTAGGTGGGGTTGGCGATAGGGCCTTTCTGTGGTGAGTTTGCATGTTCTCCCTGTGTCTCCTTGGGCTTAGGCCCTCACACAAAAACATGCAGTAGTCCTGGTTTCTATACTACCTCCCCCTAGCCAGCCGGGTGCTCCCAAATGTCCCCTGGCGCGGCAGGGGGAGAGCGGAAACCAGGACTACAGGTTAGGTAGTCACCGGGAAGAAAAATGGGTTACAAAAACCGTGGGATAAAAAACATTTTGAAAAAAAAAAAAATCACTTTAGAAAATTATGTGCAGATACCCTATATACACTTAAACTTTATGTTGGTTTGTTTACTGTTGAGAGACAAAACAAAGTTTCACATTAAGCTAATCATCTGGAGACCCCCAAAAATAATTTGGGGACCCCCCATGGGGGTCCCGACCCATAGGTTGAGAACCACTGAGCTATAACAACGCAACAACGTCAACGTCATTATGAAGAGGTGTATATTATCATTAAATAGATATTTTTCTTTCTTAAAGTTGCGTGCTGCTTGCCCCTGGTCATTAACGTATTTCCCAGAGTAGACCGGTCATTCAATGTGGACAGTAAAAATAACAGTTTTCTTTAGATGTGTAATCTTTCTTCTTAGTCATTGTTAATGATAATCCACTTTTAATTTAATTTTCAGAGCATATTGTTTTGTTTATCATTAAAAGTAGTGCCACTAGTTCCTGACAAGTCACATGAAGCTCAGGGGAGAAGTAGTTCCTTCAGTCTTTATTTATTTTATTTTTTTTTTGCCAAATATCTTTTGGACAATTGATCAAAGGTTTTGTGATCATGATTCCCCGGGGGCCTGGTTGGCTTAGTTCCAAGCTTGAACCAATTAATATAAATGTTTTGGGAAATGTGGGTGGGCTGAATGAATGGGCTTTCAATCTGTGGGATGAACAGGCGACAAATAGCGGCTGCCACTATAATGCGTTATACTTCCCGCGATGGCTTCATTTCCGAGACGGAAAGATTGCCGCCTGGGTTCAATTGGTTAACACATCCTCCTCCCCCCCCCCTCCCCCAGCTCTCATCGCTTGCTCTTTCAACGGGAAAAGCATTAACCGTCGCACCGCTCCCTACTCAAGCTTGCGTGAAGAAGAGGAAGAAAAAAATATATATATACACACACAAGCAGCCGCTTATAAGCCCTGGGGCTTTTAGCATCATCTACATGAATTGCTGCCAGGAATACAGGGGTCTCTTCTTGACAGCAATGTTGCTTCTGGCAAATTTGCAAGTGAATCAGGTGGGCTGAATGCTGAGTGACACACTGGCGCACTGCAGTCATATAGTTAAGAACCCACAGTGAAACAGGATATATCTGGGAGGGAGAGAGAGAGAGAGAGACAGACAGAGATTGCTCGTGTGTGTGCATGTGCATGTTTGTGCGTGCGTGCGTGCGTGCGTGCGTGCGTGCGTGCGTGCGTGCGTGCGTGCGTGCGTGCGTGCGTGCGTGATCGTTCCTTTCCTTCCTGTTGGCTGTTTACTTGCAACAAAGAGGAGTCCTCTCCTGGATTACACTGTATTTATCCACGGGATACACACACATTCACATAAGCAGGAGTCTGGCGCGCAGGTGTATTGTACGCACGTACGTACACGCACACACACACACACACACACACACACACACACACACACACACACACACACACACACACACACACACACACACACACACACACACACACACACACACAGTATGCTATACTGTGAACACGCAAGGCAAATCGTCTGGGGACCCACTCTCACACAGCGAGTGCACACAGTCCAGAATGCATGGCCCCCGGGCTAACCGATCCCATCCCTCACTGGCACAGTGGAGGGGACCAGGCCACTGAAGGACACACAGGACACACACAGAGAGGGAGAGAGAGAGGGATAGAGAGAGAGAGAGTGAGAGTGGGTGAGAGAGGGAGAAAACGAACCCAGTTTTGACAGAGTAAAGTGCAGTGCAGACGGAGCATCTCAAAGCCTTTGTGCTTCTCTTCCTCTAAACATGCTGTCACAGCCCTGACTTCAAGGCTCCACGGTAAGGACATTGTTGTCTCACTGCCTACGATTATTGACTGCTTTAACTACTGAAAAATAGCAGATATACAAGCTCACAGCGCGGCACCGAGTGCCGCGCTGCGAGCTTGTAGATCTGCTATTTTTGGAAAATCATGATTTTTCTTTGCAAGTCTTTGAATATATCTATTTAAAAGCGAACATTTGTAAATCAAATATTTGCTTCTGGGGGGTCCCTGGAACAACATATTTTGAGATGGGGGTCCGTGGCCAAATACCTGTAATTTTGGGGGTCCTTGACATGAAAAAAGTTTGAGAACCACTGATTTAGAGGAAGGATTTAGAAGTCGGGTCAAAGATCGGGTCAAAGATGTTCATAGACTTGCACACATTTTCACGATTTTGCAAAAATAGCAGATCTACAAGCTCGCAGCGCGGCACTCGGTGCCGCGCTGTGAGCTTGTATATCTGCTATTTTTCAATGGTTAAAGCATAAACTAATGGTTAAAGTGGTTCAAATCTAGCGCGACTCGGGCGCGTTCCAGGTATTTGAGAGTTAACTGCCGTGGAGGCAGGAAAACACTTTGCATGCAGTACAGTGGGTTTGTGTGTATTTGTGTACACTGTACAGTATGCATGCGCTTTATCGCCCGCTTGTCGGGCGGAAACCTTGTATGTTGTATGTTATGTCCAACCAAAACGGTTACTTTTCAGGGAATGGAAAAATGCATTTCACAATCTAAAACGTAATATGTGTTTTCTTAACTGGGCTAAAATGCTCCTTACATGTGATGTGACTCACTGGTTTTCACCAGCAGCCATATATTCAATTGAATTATTTATTCCTTAAATATTTTTCATCACAATTGGGTTTGTGGGGTGGGGGGGCTTAGGGGGTGCTAAGCCTTCACCAGGGGGAGCCCCCCCGGAGCCGCCCCTGCAGAGTACATCTACATTGCAGTATTGATACTTTTACTTAAGTACAAAATGTGAGTACTTTTTTCCACCAATGCTAAACACTGAACGCAGTACACAGTCTGGATCCCAGGATGATATCCAGTGGACTTGATGGAGGTGGGTGAGGTCAAATGAATGGCCCTGACACCCCCACGCTCTGACCCCGAGACTAATAAACTAATAAATACCAGCCTGCAAATCAGCGCTGTCAGTGCCCAGCAATGGACAGCATGTCCACAGAGGTAGACCGAGACGGAGAGAGAGAGGGCAGTAGGAGCGAGATCATTTAGCGACCTACAACTGGGTTGCAACCTGGTCGGTAGTTTTCACCGACTGGGTCGCTAAATCCACCGACTGGGTTGCTAAATCTACCGACTGGGTCGCTAAATCTACCGACTGGGTCGCTAAATCCACCGACTGGGTTGCTAAATCTACCGACTGGGTCGCTAAATCGCTAAATCTACCGACTGGGTCGCTAAATCTACCGACTGGGTTGCTAAATCACCGACTGGGTTGCTAAATCTACCGACTGGTCGCTAATACCGACCAGGTCGCTAAATCTACCGACTGGGTTGCTAAATCACCGACTGGGTTGCTAAATCTACCGACTGGGTTGCTAAATCACCGACTGGGTTGCTAAATCTACCGACTGGGTTGCTAAATCACCGACTGGGTTGCTAAATCTACCGACTGGGTTGCTAAATCTACCGACTGGGTCGCTAAATCACCGACTGGGTTGCTAAATCTACCGACTGGGTCGCTAAATCTACCGACTGGGTCGCTAAATCTACCGACTGGGTCGCTAAATCACCGACTGGGTTGCTAAATCACCGACTGGGTTGCTAAATCTACCGACTGGGTCGCTAAATCAACCGACTGGGTTGCTAAATCACCGACTGGGTTGCTAAATCTACCGACTGGGTTGCTAAATCACCGACTGGGTTGCTAAATCTACCGACTGGGTCGCTAAATCTACCGACGGTTAGGGTTTGGGTTAGGGTTAGGGTTAGGGTTAGCAGCCCTGTCGGTAGATTTAGCGACCCAGTCGGTAGATTTAGCGACCCAGTCGGTAGATTTAGCAACCCAGTCGGTAGATTAAGCGACCCAGTTGGTAGATTTAGCGACCCAGTCGGTAGATTTAGCGACCCAGTCGGTAGATTTAGCGACCCAGTCGGTAAATTTAGCGACCCAGTCGGTAGATTTAGCGACCCAGTCGGTAGATTTAGCAACCCAGTCGATAGATTTAGCAACCCAGTCGGCTCGTAGGTCGCTAAATGATCTCGCCCTCTCTCAGAGAGGGGGAGGCAAAATGAGAGAGAGAAAAGGATGTTATCAGGTCACAGACACGCTGAGAGACAGATACACAGAAACACGCCCACGCACATCACTTCGTTGCCATCAGGCAGAAACCTTGTATCTCTGTATTTCAATTTTTTTTAATGTTTTACATTTTGTATTTTTTTTGTATTTACTGCCCTATTTTATTATTTGAGCGTGTCACACACAAACAGTGGTGTAAAGTACATTTACTTAAGTACTGTACTTAAGTACAGTTTTGAGGTATTTGTACTTTACTTGAGTATTTCCAATACTTGTACTTTTATTCCACTACAATTATTTGAAAACTTTAGTTACTAGTTAATCTTCAGATATAAATTATAATATTATAAAACATACATAAACCACTTTAGCCCTGTTTTATACCTTGGCTATTTTCAAACATTTCGTACTTTTACTTTTGGTACTTTAAGTACATTTTGATGCCAATACTTTCATACTTTTACTCAAGTACATTTTTTATTCTGGAGTACATCTACAGTGCAGTATTTGATACTTAAAGGAGTAGTTCACCCCCAAAAGGATTTTTTCCCCCTATTGATTACTCATGCCAACTAGTAACTCGTTCTCCTGCTACACCATCAACATGTGGAATGCCCTTCCTCAAGCCCTAAAGGAGAGCAAATCCCTAGCCTCCTTCAAAATTGGTATGAAAAGTCACCTTCAGACAGCTGCTACCCGTGACTTGTAAATAGACTAAGCCCCCATGCCCCCCCCCCCCTTTTTTATTATTCTTTTTTCTGCCTTTGTATTTGATGTTATGCTTTTGAAACTGATATTATCCTAGATAAAGTACTATGTTCTATCCGTCTGTCTTTCAATGTTATATGAGATACTTAAAGTGTGGTTCCTGTGGAAATAAGCCTCGGCTTTCTAGGATCTCCTTTTAGTTGACCTTGTACCAGTGATTTGTACTGTCATGAAACTGTACTTTTTTCTATTGCAAACTTCTAATAAATTCTTCAATCAATCAATCAATGCCATGGAATTGAAAAAAAGAATGGAACCCCCATTGATTCCAGATGGGGACCCAAATAGATTCGGGTCCCCATCCGTAATCAATGGGGATCTAATCAATTTTTTGTCTTAGGAATGCGACAAAAAACTAAAAATATTATTGAACTCAAGTCTCCATGGCGTAAGTAATCAATAGAAAAAAAGTCATTTTGGGGGTGACAGTTTTTTCTCCTTTAAGTATAAAATGTGAGTACTTTTTCCACCACTGCACACAAATATTGAAAATAGCAGATGGTCAAGCTTGTAGATCAGCTATTTTCTCTTTCAGAAAAATTAAAAGATAAAAAAAAAGGAATTGTTTTGGACATAAGAGCTTTCGAGCAGACAGCAAAAACTTACTCTTAAAGCAAGTTGCAGAGCAGTACTTTTTTCTCCCTCACTTTTTTCTTTGCCTTTTGCCTTAAGGGCCCTAAACTGCACTGCAACTCAAGTAAAAAACAAATAAAACAGAAATAACACAAGTTGGCTGTACTGTATGCCTCAGCCCTTTCCGTCCACAATCATATTACATTATATACGTAGGAGACAGGAGGAGCCCTTAAGGCACCGGCCAACTCAGGCCATGGATGTAAGTATGGAACGATGCAAATGGGGAAAGTTAACACTTTTGCTTCCTCTTACTTTGAAGGGTTGAATTTTCCTTGCTGCCGCGCCGCTTCCTCCATAGGCCTCCACTCTTATTTTGAAGGGCCGGGCGGGAATTTGCGCTGATTTATTTTTTATTTTTTTCACTTTACTTTATTCAACGTTTACCCCATCTAGTCACGTCACGTGACAGTGTGTTGACATGAAAGTGTCATGGCGGCCACCACACGAATGCAGATTTAGCTGGAAACATGCCAGCCTTGGGATCAAAATGTATCATTTTGAGTAAATGAAGTCTCTTTATTGAAAGATCAATGGTTTCTATGGAGGAGCTACACTTCACGTGCACACCCAACGTGCGTTGTAAACAAATCTCGGACATTACCGATGCAGAATGGACAGCCCAGACGTACAGTAAGTCATAACAGTTTTACTGTATTTACAGTAAGAGTGACGAGCTGCCCCGTCAACGGCGCCATGATATTAACCCTTTAATTGACGAGATGCCATGTCAACGGCAGCACAAGTATTAAGTGAAGATAATGAAGAAGATGATGATGAAAGCAAAGCTAAATATAAAAAAAATCGCATGTATGGCCAGGTGTGGTTTTTGATTTGGGAAACAGTAGAGCCCCTCCACCCCCCACCACACAGAGACACACACACACACACACACACACACACACACACACACACACACACACACACACACACACACACACACACACACACACACACACACACACACACACACACACTAGTGCAACTCAGAATTATGATTGTATTATTTAGTAACATTGTTCCATCTGCTTTACATACTGCCAAACCAGGTGAATAAATCCCATATTGAGGCTTTACTCTTTGCTTTTATATGAAATATCTGAGACTATTAAGATTTCATGGAACATGCTCCTGAACACACTGCTAGTTTGACCACTTCAAACGCTCAAATCCTAAGATAATGACAGAAAATAGGCCATCTACAAGCTCTCAATGAGGCACAGACGCATTGAGAGGTTGTAGATTGGCCATTTTAGCTGCGCAACATGCTTTCATAGAAGTCACGATGGCTTCAATGGAATCCAAATGACTGAAGTCAGTTGTGATGACTGAGAACTTTAACCCATATGATGATGATGAAGGCACGCATTGCATCAGTCACCCCATCCTGTAGGTTCACACCATAGAGGTAATATATAAATAGAGAGCGGACGGCCACGCCCCCAGCTATTCATTTCAATGCAATTTGCTCAGTGGCGTTTTGAAGCACCCGGAAGACTCACTCCCTACTGTAGCTTTCGCCATGGTCTGAAGACTCACCTCTTCAGACTCCACCTTAGCCCATAGCACTTACCGTAGCACTTGCCTAGTACCCTCAATGGCCATACATGTAATAGATAGAATTTGTTGTTTCTTATTTTGTATTTATATGTATTACCTTGCTTATTGTAAGTCGCTCTGGATTAAGAGCATCTGCTAAATGCTTAAATTGTGTGTAAAAGTGTTATGATGATGATGATGATCCCTCCAATACAACTTGTGGGTGTGAGAGTGGAGACATGGACATTGTACCGTATTATTCTAGTCTTCATCCCCGCAAGAGCTTTCCATTTATTATTTTAACATCTCACATTTTCATGGTGCGGTTAACTGCGGTGAGAGGAAGCTCTATCCACGCAGGCGCGCACAACCCATACGCGCACAGTCTCTCGCGCGTACCCACCCAGAAGATTAGAGGTGCATAATGTGAGTTAAATATAAAAATGCATCGCAGGATATTAGAGACGATGACGGTTACGTTGGCAACTCTACATGACATGACATTTAAAATGCTATTCACACACTGCTAGGCTGAATAGCGTCAAAGAGATCTCTTTGCCCTTTTACTGAGCACACTAATGGCCATTAATGTATGGCTATATGCATATCGTTGCTGTTGGGCGAAAACCTTGTATCTCTTGGTAGCTCTCGTATTTCTCGTGTTTTGAATAAATTAAAGGATACCTCACCGGGTGTAACAGACACATTCTGTGAAGTATTAGCAGATCTACAAGCTCATTGTGAGCTTGTAGATCTGCGTTTTGGACATTTCCACCGTCACAGCGGCAACTCAGTCATTTTAATGGACCTTCAGGAAAGTCCACAAAATCCACATCACCCCTCCCCCCGTCACAAAATAATATTGCGCCACGATCTGCAGTGACCTCATCAGAGTTAATTATCTAGCGAATTATAAGGCTGGCACCAACGTCAAGTGACTTTAATCCTTCACGCCAATTATGGCGTCGCCGCCGGCGTCCCCGGGTGACTCGCCGTCTGATAGCTGGGCTCATTTGTTTCCCACCCCATTACTTTATAGGCTTGAAGAATCAGCCAAAGATTAGTCCTCCTCTCCCCATCCCCTCTAGAAGAAAGAAAAAGAAAGACATCTGTAGGAACAATGGATAAGGAAACCAGAAAGATGCAATTCTGGGAAATTGCAAGTGTGGTTGCCGTGACACGAGTCACACATGCAAATTAATTCCATCCGTGTCACTTTTATGCCCATATATGGAGATCAAATGTCATCAACAATAATCAGCCCATATCTTGGAATGCCCATATATGGACATACTATGTAAGTCTCATGTGGTCTATGACGTCAGACATCTATGATGTCAGTCATCTCCATATTTGGGAAAGGTTTTTGCATTTTCCCATCAATGGAGAAAATGTATTCACGAATGAATTAATATAAATTAAACTATATAACATATCTCTTAGCAAAATGCAAGCAGACGAGTCCCGATGAAGCCGGTCAATTTGACATATGGGCCCCTGTGCCCCTGTGAAGCAAAATAAAGGTTTATCCGGAAAGATGGAAGAGAAGTCGGACAAGTACTATAGTGCACACTAATTGCGACCTACCGAAGTGTCACCCCATACTACCGGTATATGGAGATCAACGTGCAGTCGTGCACTGTCAGACACAATATATAATAATGCACACAATTTGATGATCTGATTTTCAGACACAACAGAGTTTCAAATACAAATGTGTCGAATGCACATCGTCACTGTCGGGCAGAAAGCTCATATCTCCAAGTTTCGAATTTGTATGTTTTTTTTTCTTTTTCGTAAAGCCCTGCTTCATCAATCATCACACAAGACGGTCACACAAAACTAGTGAAAATAGCAGATCTACAAGCACACAACGCCTCGCTATTTTGACTGTTTTAAATAATTTTTAAAATAACAAAAAAAATGGAAGGTTTTGGACATACAAGGTTTCAATCCGACGACGACGACATGTAGGGAGATTTTAAACGTGCACTGATGTGAGACACCGTGCCGTACGTGCACTGTAACGCTAGCCTCGCAACAGCCAGACTCTCCCAGGGGAGTCTGGGAGTCCTCAGATAACGCTTTACGATGACGTAGTTACTCACTTTGACTGACAGGTCCAGTCCGTAGTCATCAGCGCATCAAAACATTGTCGGTAGAACAGCAAATACGTCTTTTCCAGACAGAAATTCCAAAGGTGCAAACTGTTGTTCATTTTTAAGTTATGAGATGCCGTTGATTTCAGATAAAAGTTCGCTTAATACAGTTTATATTTGCGATTTGTAAACTCGCGTTGGGTATGGGGGCCGCCATGTTTGTTTTCAAAATGTTAGAGCTGTAGCAGCCGCTCGACCAATCAGGAGCGGTGTGAGGCGGGTCGCTTCAAATGCAGCCATTTGATTGGAAATTGAGAACCTAAGTATTCATAAAGAGACTCGATGGGAGGGACACCAGACCGAGAAAGGAAGCACATTGGTGATGACGTAGCTCGGGATGGCCGTGCGAGGCTACCGTGAACAAAACTGATGAAAAGATCACTTTTCATCAGTTTTGTGGGCGTTTTCTGGGGCCAAGGAATGTTTTTTGTGCAAAACAAATGCTTGCAATGGATTCAGCATCATGACAGACCCCTATAGTTAGACCCCTCACATCCTACTTAAAGCAGATCTTTTTTCTGGGTATTTTCCTCCTGTATAGAAAGTCGATGGGAGCCCAACTTATGTTCCACCACTTCACTATGTTCCACCACTTGGATTTCTTAGGACTTTTGATATGTTATTACTAACATATTTATGAAACAAAAAAAGTTGAAAGAGTTTGTGTTGCAATTTGTTCAAGGTTGGCCCATTTTTTTTCTTAGATTGCCTGTACTATAGGGGGAAAGAGCGTGCAGTGGTAACAATTCTTTACACACAGGGGTGGCACACCGCAGTATGTGAGTGAAATATATCACTGTATTATGAACCGTCTCACAAAGTTAATGTTGATACTAGGGCTGGGCATTTGATTGAAAATATTATTTGTGCGGTTGACATTTTGCACCTTACTCCCATGTACAACCCACTGACTTTTTTTTGTCTTTTTGAGCTTGGCACATTTCCTGGGGCAAGCTGCCCAGATCACACATGTCACATGTGACTTCTTATTTTTCCACTCTCAAAAAGTGCCTGCAAAATAGTGCATTTTAAACTACATTGCAGTGCTCATCACGGGGTGATCACTGCTTGCCTCCTGTGAATTGTTTTATTAAAATTTTTGTTTATTTTCTCTTTATTCCGTTGCTGAGTGAGGTCAGTTCACATCAGTTCACAGTTCACATCTGCTGCTATGCTCACCAAATTTGTTTTACTGTCATCAGAGGGACTCCCCCCCCCCCCCCCCCCCCAAAAAAAAAAAGAATCATGTGGGGACCCTCCCTGGGGCCGAGACCCACAGGTTGAGAACCTGTTTGAGTACTTTCTTCCAGCGATGGTGCTATGTAAAAGTTACAGTGCCTGTTCAAGGCTGGATGCAGCTCTCCATGAATAGTGATTCAATGTGTACAGGTTGGACAGAAGTCTAGGACAGAAGTCTCACTTGTCACATGGGGCCCAAAGGCTCCGTGCAGAATACTGAGCAGAGTCACCCGATCTCACCCTCAGCTCACTACAGCACTGCTTCGCAAACTTGTTTCCATGTCAAGGACTCCCAAATTGATATATGTAATCAAGTTTTTACCATGGCCCTCTTTCCATGCATGCCATACCTGAAGGCAGCATTCAAGAGAATTGCATTGTTCAAACTCTCCTGAACTTGAATGCAGCGTCTTAATTTGAAAGAATTGCCCTCACTGTCCAGAAATCCACACCACATCTCCAGTATTGCTTTTTTTATGCTTAGTTTAGTGTGTTATGAATACCGAAAATAGCCGACCTCCAAGCTCACAACGCGTCGCACTGCGACGCATTGTGAGCTTGGAGGTCGGCTATTTTCACCAAAAGGCCCTTTTAGTAATTTCAGCCCCTGCCTCCTTGACATTCTCTGCACGTCCCTGACGTTCATCAAGCGGAAACAAAGAAAGTTCAGTTCACTTCCTCCCCAAAATATGAACGGGTTCATTGAACGCGTTCAGGTACAACACTGGCTGTTGTATTGTTCTATGTCAAGCACGGTGCTGCGGAAACGAGTTTTTTCCCCTGGAGGGCTAATAAAGTATAAAGTGTACCGTCTGAAAAGAAACAAGGGTAACACGTCTAATGAGGCAGGTTGAGGCATGATGCAACACAATGAAAGATATCTTGAGAGAGACTTCAAATGGCTACAGTCATACCAGTAGCACCGCTTTTATAAATTATATACGGATAGTGGGAGTCTTGTCGCACGCACGCACGCACACACACACACACACACACACACACACACACACACACACACACACACACACACACACACACACACACACACACACACACACACACACACACACACACACACACACACACACACACAGGAACCCCCAAACTGATGGGGAGATGGAGCAGGGACCCCCTAACTCGGTGGGTGGGGGTGGGGCTACAACATATATTGTATATTTATGTATAACATTGTGTTTCATGTGTTTAAACATACCATGTTATTGTGCATTCAATACTATGCTATTAAAATAATAGATTAATGTATTCATGCTTTTATTTTAAACATGCATGTACAAGTGGCCGTACCACTGCCATTTATAAACATACCTTATTAACTGAGAACCAATGTCAATATTATCAATCTATCACTAACAATCTGTCAATTGCACAATAATCATGTATATAAGCTTGATTCTGTATTCAAAGAGACAGAATCATGTTATTTTTTATTTATTTTTTTATATTTTTTATCCCACGGTTTTTGTCACCCGGTGACTACCTAACCTGTAGTCCTGGTTTCCGCTCTCCCCCTGCCACGCCAGGGGACATTGGGGAGCACCCGGCTGGCTAGGGGGAGGTAGTATAGAAACCAGGACTACTGCATGTTTTTGTGTGAGGGCCTATGCCCATGGAGACACGGGGAGAACATGCAAACTCACCACAGAGAGGCCCTATTGCCGACCCCACCTAGGGTGTGGGTGCTGATGACGCGGGTGGAGGAACACGCCCCCAGCGCCCACAGCTTCCCCCGGCGGGAATCATGTTATTTTAAGACAAATTACGTTTTCTTTTCTTTTTAAAAATGAAAATAATTCAACAAAAAATCGAAACAAAAATAATTCAATGAAAAATCCAACAATTTCGGGGACCCCCTGAGGTATCCCCGCGGACCCCCTATTGAAGACCCCTGTCTTACACACTATAAAATGTGCCAATATAACAGATATACTGTTTGTATGCTACGGAGTGTATGCACAGTATAAGTTTGCATGTCTAGTAGGGGCATAGGTGCCGGAGCCGGGTCTTTTTGGACCGGACTGCCACCCCACTTTTCAGGCTATCGACCAAATTACATTATACTCAAGTAGCCTACTGTAAGTCCAATTTTGAGGCTTTCTCTGAGGCAAATATTGTAGGCTACTTTTACTCCACTACAAATATTTGAAAACAGTTAAGTTCTGCAAAGTAACTTTTCGATTATTATAAAGGCATACATTAACCAGTGCAGTCTATATATTTAGGCCATTAGAAAATGAAAATACAAGATCACAATGCGACGCTTAGCTATAATCGTGAGCTTAGATCTGCTAAAATAGCCTATTTGTATCTATGGTATAGTCTGTTGGAATTTCTGAAAAATTTGATTGTTAGAGGCATTTGGGGGTAAAAGTGGGTAACCAGGCCATTTTACATAATTCGAGGGAGCAGAATCTGAAAAACCTGGTTACCAAACAAAATTTTGAGTTTTTGACCTTCTAATTTGCATAACAAAGTGGCTGCCGAATTGTATATTTTGAACTATTTATTCAAGCAATATTTCTCTTTCAAAAAACTTTTCATCATTTTATCATATAATCTGGGTTTTGCGAACACCCAGGACAGTTTTTGAGTTGCTTGATTCAGTTTAGATTTAGATATTTGATATTCATTTTATCAGACACGCCCCCTTCCAATACAAACCCATTGCAACTTCAAACTCCATGTTAACCATGATAGATTTAATGAAAACACCTGTCCTTTTTTCTGGTGACTCCTGACATCCTCCTAATACGTGAGCAGGTTGTGTTTTGTCAATAACATTTTTCATTTATTTTTAATAATTTCTTAATTGTATTTTATTTTTTTCATTTTCCTAAATAATTATAGAAAATAAAATAAAAAGGTTATCGAATGAACACTGCCTGTTCGTGTATTAGAAGGGCATCAGGAGTCACCAGAAAAAAGGATGGGTGTTTTCATTGAATCTATCATGGTTAAAATGTTTTATTTTTATTTAAAAGGGATATTTCACTTATATACAAAAATCTTTAACCATGATAGATTCAATGAAAACACCCATCCTTTTTTCTGGTGACTCATGATGCCCTCCTAATACACGAACAGGCAGTGTTTTCTTTGATAACTTTTTTAGTTTCTTTTTAATAATTATTTGGGAAAATGAAAAATAAATAAATACAAAAAATAAATTATTAAAAATAAATGAAAAGAGTTATCGAAAGAACAAGACCATCTCACGTATTAGGAGGGCGTCAGGAGTCACCAGAAAAAAGGACAGGTGTTTTCATTAAATCTATCATGGTTAAAATGGAGTTTGAAGTTACAATGGGTTTGTATTGGAAGGGGGCGTGTCTGATAAAATGAATATCAAATATCTAAATCTAAACTGATTCAAGCACCTCAAAAACTGTCCTGGGTGTTCACAAAAGCCTGATTATATGATAAAATGATGAAAAGTTTTTTGAAAGAGAAATATTGCTTGAATAAATAGTTAAAAATGTACAATTCGGCAGCCACTTTGTTATGCAAATTAGAAGGTCAAAAACTCAAAATTCTGTTTGGTAACCAGGTTTTTCAGATTCTGCACCCTTGAATTATGTAAAATGGCCTGGTTACCCACTTTTACCCCCAAATGCCTCTAACCTGCTTATAGAAGGCCTTTTT
>NC_137828.1:20386706-20549206 GCF_963921795.1 Nannobrachium achirus | reverse complement strand
AACGTCTTTACCTTTTTTTACTATTTAAAAAAAGAAAAAGAAAAAAGAAAAAAAAAACATTTTAAAATACTTCAAATAGCCGATCTACATGACGTAGAGCTTGTAGATTAAACATGTTTTTCAAAATAGTAAAAAATGGCAAAAGAGTTTACGGATAAGGGGTAAGGCATGAACAAAAATAGGGCCCTAAATGCCTAATTCTAACACAAATCCCAACCTCAATCTTTTCCTAATTCACCCTTTGTAAGCCTTCTGGTTGGTCCCTGACTGACCAACCAGAAGGCTCTATCTGCCTTGTCCCGCCATGGTTCCACCTTTTTATGTTGAATTTGCTAAAACATAATTTTTGGAGAAATAAAAACATTTAAAAACATGCTGAGTCACTACACTGCCACTGAGCAGCTCCATTTGACTGAAACCAAGTTTGAAATTAGAATTGAACACAGAATAACAATACGAAGCAACTGAATGCAAATGGTAGTGGATGGAGTGTCCAACCGAGTGTCCCACCAAGACAGTTACCAATGGGTGTGAAGAGGGGCGGGACAACGGGCAGGACTTGACAAAGGCTTGAATTGTGCAGTTTGCTCTAAAAATGTTTTTGAAACATAACATAAATAAAATAATTGTCCTCAAAATATCAGTCTCTCAGTACACTTGTGGGAACATTTGCCACACACACACACACACACACACACACACACACACACACACACACACACACACACACACACACACACACACACACACACACACACACACACACACACACACACACACACACACACACACACACACACACACCTGGCTAAAAGTAAATAATATGTTCCATATTCAAGATGTGCTGATGCGAAGCAAATATATAGTGAAAAGATCATGAAAACGCAAGCACGCGAATAGGCCACACCATCCATAATGGTGTATGTGTATGTGTGTATGTGTGTGTGTGTGTGTGTGTGTGTGTGTGTGTGTGTGTGTGTGTGTGTGTGTGTGTGTGTGTGTGTGTGTGTGTGTGCATTATTCATGAGAAGTCATACAGTAGTGTTGTGTAAGCGGACAGGATGACAGTGTATATATGGCCGCTGTCAGGCAGAAACCTTGTATCTCACATCTTCACTATGTTTTATAAACTTTTGTATTTTCATTTTTGTGTGTGTGTGCATGCAGGCGTGCGTGCCTGCCTGCATGCATGTATGTGTGTGTGCGTGCATGCGTGTGTGCGTGTAAATGAATAACTTACTCTGCACACAACGGTGTTGCACAAAAGTAGCAAAAACAGCCGATGCAGAAGTTGGCTTGTTGGGTTATGTCCTATTGCATGCGTCTTTCAGCACCACTGGTACAGAGCTCTCTGCCAAGCCCCTCTCTATGTAGGCTATGACACAGCTGGAGTGTGTAGTGCGTGTTTGGTGCCACCGTTCACAGAATATATTGTTTTACATTGTTCATCACCGCTGTGGATGCTGATATACCGTCGTTGTCGGGTGAAAACCTTGTATCTCTAAAACTGTTCGTTTTGTATTTATCATTTTAACTCTTATTGTGCCGATCCCGAACAAGTTCGGCTTTATTTCAATCCAATACAATTTTTTTTTTATTATTATTTTTTTTTTACTTTAAATTTTTATCCCACGATTTTTGTAACCCATTTTTTCACCCGGTGCCAATTGCCTAAGCTGTGATCCTGGGCTCTACTCTCCCTCTGCCAACCTGGGGAGGGCCCCGAACTGAGCTCATGCTTCCTTCAATGCATGAGGAGTGAGCAGGCCGCTTCTTATCACCTGACAGGGGAAGCTTCCCCGGTTGGACGTAGCGCGTGGAAGGAACACGTTATTCCAACCAGTTCCATTCCCCTCCATCAGGCGCCCCGGCTGGCCAGGGGGAGGCTTTATAGAGACCAGGATTACTGCATGTTTTTGTGAGGGTATCTACCCTAGGAGACACGGGGAGAACATGCAAACTCCACACAGAAAGGCCCTTTTGCCAACCCCACCTAGGGTGTGGGCACTGATGACGCGGAGGAGGGAACACGCCCCCCAGCGCCCACAGTGTCCCCCGGCGGGAATCGAACCCAGGACCTTCTAGCTGTGAGGCGACAGCACTACTGACTGCGCCACCGTGCCACCGTGCCTTTTTTTATTATTTTACTTACCCCGAGCTGCTTGTAGTGGGTGGTCCTGGCTCGTCCTACGCTTTCCAGCGAGCCATTTTACATGGTCCGACGATATATTCCATTAAAAATGGTTTAAAATACATTTTTGAGCCCCCCAATGTTCACCGAATGTTCGGCGCCGCCGGCGGCACGACGTCCAGTGTGCCGATCCCGAATTAATGCAGCTTTTTTATGAAATGAATAAAATGATCCGAGGCCTACTGAAGCCCCGGCCTAAATTTTTCATCCAGTGACCGAGATCCGTCCGACCCCCGGCCGGCCGTAAACGAGTAACGCCGCCGCGAATCGCCGCCGAATCCAATGCAAACCCACATCTTTGAAGGTCATTTTCTCTGGATTGTGTTTTTAGGGAGGCGGCGCGAGGTTTATTTACGGCGAAATCGCAGAAAAATTATCTTTTAAATGAGAACAAGCTAATAGCTATTTTGTAGCCATTTTCATCCGGGACCTTTTCATGACGTGCACGAACGTGAGCACGTGAGCACGCGCGTCACTGCAACGTGAGTCCCCGGATGCCTATGAGAGATACCCTGGCATTCTTTGGCGCCCTCTAGGGGCTGGCACTGGAAGGGTTAAAAATTATCTAAAATAGTGAAAATAGCCAGTTAAAAAAGCAACAAAGCAAAAAAGACATTTGAAAGAGGAAGAAAGAGACATACTCTTGTAGATAAAATGCTAAGGAGACTGAACTTCCTAAAGGTGTGTGTGTTTTATGTAACAAACAAGAAAAAAAAGCCACCACACAACTGTGTACACTGCAGGATGATAACCTTTTAGCTACCCTGCTTTGATGTAGAGCAGTACTCCACAAACAGCTTCAAAAGTTGGACCGACAATGCAGAGAGCAGAAAATAGATAGTCAATGGTGGGTGTCATAAAGTTGACCTTTAAAAGGGTAAACCTGAGTCTTCAGACCTTCATACACAGCCAGGTAGTACCTGAATCCACAGATAATGCTTGCTCAAGGGTTAGCAGCAGACTTTTACTTGCAGTGGCGTCAGTTCAGAAAGAGCTAAGGTATGGCAACATGGCTGGTGTCTTGAACGCGCGCCTTCGACACCAGTCATGTTGCCATACCTTATCAACAGGAATGATTCATTTATTTTGTACGTTTTTTACACACACACACACACACACACACACACACACACACACACACACACACACACACACACACACACACACACACACACACACACACACACACACACACACACACACATTTAATCATTTATTTATGTTCACATTTTACAAGAAAACATCTTGAACACAAATACTGGTAGATGCACTCATCAAGTTCAGAATCTCTTTGATACTGTATGACTAATCATAGTCTATGGATACAAGAAGCACCGTCTCCTCCATATATGGCGGCTGCCTATTATCACAGATATTGAGCAGAATTTTGACAAAATGCTTTGGCTTTTGGCACACACACACACACACACACACACACACACACACACACACACACACACACACACACACACACACACACACACACACACACACACACACACACACACACACACACACACACACACACACACACACACACAGATGGAAAGACGTTCTTTCATGAATGAATGCCGGTACACAGAGGGGGAGGAAAAGCATCTGCTGAAGAATTGCCATCAGCGTTTGTCCTTCACCAGGTGAGGGTATAAACGGAATACTTTGTGCCACTAAATTAAGGCCAACTTCTGAAGGCGGAGAAGATCGCAAAAAAACGGCGACACGTCTGAGCCCCGTGACAGACTCAATCTAAAATGGCATGGCTGAGTCTGAATGACATGCTGGATGTAAAATTAAATGGCAGGTCCAAGGATAAACACAAATCACCCAGTGCAATTAGTGTGAAGTGGAGCCACTATTCACCAGACTTTGCGACTCGAAATGCCTTTTCATGAGAGGCAAACACTACTCTATGTGCATGGGCTCACATTCCTGTGTACGTGCACGCGTGGGTGTTAAGATCTTGTAGTGGGGGGGGGGCGTCTTTGAAGTACAAAAGCAAGAGTGGCACAAAGAAGTAAAGTGACTTTAGTGCAAACGTGCATTACTTTCCCCACACAGACTTGTGTAGAGCAGACGGATACACAAAGTCATGCACACTTGCGCGCGCACACACGCTCACACTGGCGCACACACACACACACACACACACACACACACACACACACACACACACACACACACACACACACACACACACACACACACACACACACACACACACACACACACACACACACACACACACACACACACACACACGCTCACACTGACACACACACACACACCCCACAGTCTTTCCAAGGCTATCGATTGAAAGTGTGACTGTTCTCAGCCAACCACCCACTCAGGCATGTAGAATTACATTAATCAAACCCGTTGAGCTCTCTCTCTCTCTCTCTCTCTCTCTCTCTCTCTCTCTCTCTCTCTTTCTCTCTCTCGCTCTCTCTCCCTCATGCAGTCTCAGCAAGGTCTCCTGTGGGGAAAACCTTCGAATATGAGCCGGCAATGTCCTACACACAATCTTCCCCTTATCCTTCCTTCCTTTCTCGGTACCTTCCTCCCTCATCCCCTCGCCTATACCTGAAAATAGTGTGAAGAACCAGATTTCTTTTGTTTTGTTTTTGAATAATCAGGAAGCCAAATCAAAGTCCCGTCCCCCCCCACCTGGTCTCACATGTAACATGTCACACTGCCCATTACCGAAGAGCACGGTCGCCACCTTTGAAGTGCTTCCCATTGAGTAATTGCCTCGGTTTTAATGACTTTTCCAATTACGTCTACTTAGCTTCAGCTCTCTCTTCACCCCTATAATCTCTGTAAAAAAGGAAACATCGTCCTCCATTAGGCTTTCCCCTCCACACCCATCAATCATTGGCTTGACTTGTTCTATTCTTTTTGTACAGCTACACAACAAAGCCTCTGAACAAAGCAGAGCGATTAAGAGAAGAACAGAGGCCAGAGGTGCAAAGACTGAGCCAGACAGAGAGCATGAGGAGCAAGCGATAAGAGGGTCACCACGTACGTGTGTGTTTGGGCTATACCGAAAACTAACGCTGTGGCAATATGGATGTGCAGCAGTCCTTATTCAGAGATTCTGTTTCAGCTTCAGCCAGCTGATGATGGTTGCTCAGCTGGTATAATAAGCACAGATAGCTTTACTCTTACAACATGCTTGGCGTTGTGAAGATTTGTGAGAGTATCGTGCAATAGAAGCAGTGGAACTGCAACCAGCTTTACCAAGTCAATAGCAAACAGTCAAGTAGATTATTCAGACTAAAGTGCATTTCACAAAAATGGCGTTCATGTACACAGTAAGCAGTATGCAAGAACACTGAACACCCACTGTAAAACCAAAATACATATGAGTGCAAACAAATTCAGCCTCTTAAAAACAAACTGATATATTTTGGATCAAGCATATTACTATACTTGTCAAAGGCAAACCAAGTAACTATCGAACGAAGGCTAAAGGCCCATTCGTACTCCAATTTTAGTTTTCTAAAGTCAGAAACATACAACATTACGTCACTCACTGCGATGAGTAGCAACTCACCTCTCACCCTGACACATCTCTCTGCTTTTACAGACATACATCTACCCATTCACTCTCACCCTGTACACAATATGCCTTCCGGTTGCTTCCAAGATTTATAGCGGAAGTGCTGCGTTGAACGGAAGTTACGTCATGCGGTGCGGGTCTGTTTACATTACCCAGCGAAAAAACAAAAATAGATTGTAGCTCTTAACTCACTCTTAATAGGTGTAACATCGCCTGAATCAATGTTTTTATTTGTATATTGTTTATTGCGAGCGCAACCAACGGAGCAGGAGATGGTAGACCAGATTTTCTTCCAGCGGGAAATACGTTTGCAGGAACACCGCTCTGTGAAAAAAAAAATACAATTTCCGGAAAAATTCAGGCCCACCTCCTAGAACGGTCTCTGCCTCATATTGTCACCAGGCTTTTCTCCTCGCAGATGAGTAAGCCTGGCTACGCTAGGCTAATTCACTCTAGGCTATCACCCCGTTCACTGATTGGTCCAGAAGTTATGGCTATGGCCGCCCCAATGCAGGATCACACAAATCTGGTGGTTTGAGAGATACACCACCCCTCCCACCACCACAAACACACAAGCGCGCGTGTGTGGAGCATGCCTACCTGCTCTTTGACAGAGGCCAGGATG
This sequence comes from Nannobrachium achirus, assembly GCF_963921795.1. Classification (NCBI taxonomy): domain Eukaryota; kingdom Metazoa; phylum Chordata; class Actinopteri; order Myctophiformes; family Myctophidae; genus Nannobrachium; species Nannobrachium achirus. The sequence continues at coordinate 20,542,831 of NC_137828.1, read as the reverse complement.
GCGGAGGCCGTCTCTGTCTCAGAACCGTCGCCGTTGGACGCTGGCATCACTGGGGGCACCATGGCACCCTTCTCCTGCTCCGCAGGCTGGTCTGGCACCGGCATCGCTCCTGAAAAAAAGATGAAAAGAAATCAATCTCACTGTTGCCTAGTGTTGATTTTGTCAGCAAATTTTGATTTAGTTTTAGTCATAGTCTTTGCAATAAGTCATATTTTAGTCATCTGGAATATTTTGGTTTTAGTCTAGTTTTAGTCGACTAAATATCTTAAGATTATAGTCGATTAAATCTACGGTTGATTTTGTCGACGAAAATGTATTTTTGCGGGCCTTGATGGTGTCGTAATGTTTGGTTTTACACTTGCTGCATGCTGAAAATCTACAAGCTCACAACACGTCGCACGGCTATTTTCAGAGCGCAACACCCGAGCACGACTAAACATAAAATGAATTGTCTTTTAGTTCTACTGGATCTCTTCTCCACTAGTCTCTCCTTAACATTTTTGTCTAGTTTGTATTTGTTGACGAAATTGTCAATATATTTAGTCTTAGTTTTAGCAATCACAGCTTAGTTTTTATTTTGTGAAATTTTCAACGAAATCAACACTAGTTCCAAAACCGTTACTTTTCAGAACCCGCGTTCCAATTGATCCAGTGTTAATTTGTGGTTGCCCACATGCAAACACGTTTTTTGGCCGATGTAAACAAATCTTTTCAAAAACTCTGGCCACAGTGTACAAAAAAACCTAATTTTTCTCTGAGGCACTAATAGTTATTGGCAGAAACTTTGTTTATATATAAACAGAGTATCACCTTGTGCTACTCCTCCTTGTGATGAGGGAAGTCTGTGTTGGTCTCTGTAGGGTGGTGTAGTTTTAGTTTTTTACTGATTAGGTGCTTGGTCTACCTACGTTATTGTTTCTAGATTGATATTTCTATGTAGTGTGATGTATTGCATCCAGCCATTTTTAAAATGCAGCGAATGAGTTAACACTCTTCTTTTCTCTAATTACAATCTCAAATATGAACCCTTGTTGTAAACCCATTTAAAAAAGGGAAAATACACCAGTTTTCTTCCCCCATAATAAAGTTCCCTATTTACACATTAAAAACAACAATACAATGAGGAGGAAGAAGAAGAATACAAATGCTTTCTATAAGAAATGGAACAGTAGGATGGACATAATCACATGTTTTTCTGAAAAACAATATTATTAAAAAATTTGCCTACAAAAACAAACATGTATTGTAATACACTAAAATGTGTTCCCGGCCTGAATGGGTTAACTCCCAATGCGTAAACATGTTAATGTAATAGTAAAATGAATAGTAAATAATTGCACAAACTAACACACAACTCGTCGCGGACGTGTTGAATGTCATCAACACGTTGTGTTTTATGGTCTTCTTTTCTTATTGCGACCGTAGGTCGCAGTTACTTTTACACTCTCATACTATCCAAACCTCCACCAGCCGTCAGTCTGTCTGTCCTTCCTTCCTTCCTTCCTTCCTTCCTTCCGTCACGTCACTTGTCACACGTCACACTTTCCCCCTACTCATATCTCCGCCACCGTTGCCCCGATCCATGCCAAAATTTCCACACAAACTCCTTGCCTGCCAAACTACAACCTCCAAGGACCCCCGGAGCTCCAGGGACCCCCAGGTCCCTGGGGGACCCCCAGGTGTAAAAAATGACCAAATGTGCAAAAATGACCAAATGACCATCCCAACGGGGCTGCTCACTGGGAATTCCTGGGGACCACCGACTCCTGGTGCTCCAGAACGGATGCAAAAGTGGTGGCGCCCCCAGTGGAGGACCCCCTCCACTGCAACTCACATAAAATGCCTTAACTCGGGCTAGGAGCGACCGGGAGAGCCGGGGCCGGTACCTATTCGTCCGCCTCGCCGGCGCGGAGACCCCACCCCTCATTTCTCACATGGCCCTCTTCTAGCGCCACCATGAGGCCGATTCTTGCAAAACACATTTTTGGACACTGCTCCTACAATTTTTGCCCTAAAATCACGCAAATCGGTACACAGTATGTCTACACTCATGTCATCAACTTGGATCTGTCCCATATAGCGCCACCTTCAGGCCGATTTTTTAAAACACATTTTTGGACACTGCTCCTACAATCTTTGCCCTAAAATCACGCAAATCGCTACACAGTATGTCTACACTCATCTCATCAACATGGATCTGTCCCATATAGCGCCACCTTCAGGCCGATTTTTTAAAACACATTTTTGGACACTGCTCCTACAGATTTTGCCCTAAAATCACGCAAATCGCTACACAGTATGTCTACACTCATGTCATCAACATGGATCTGTCCCATTTAGCGCCACCTTCAGGCCGATTTTTGAGCGGTGCTAACCGCTCCTATAGACCGCTTAGAAAAAATGATGTCACAAATGATATCACAAATGATGATGACATGAGTCCGCTAGACCAATGAAACACTTCGATTCTGTTGATCTGTCCATGATGTCATAGTCACATAGGCACCCGATTGGTTAACTCTGATTTAGAACGCGTTTAGGCCGCCTAAATTACGTCATAAAACATTATTGAGCGGTGCTAACATTGAATTTCAAAATAGTTCATTTGAATTTCTCAATTGTATGAGTCATGTATTATCTATAATACATGAAAACAAACCACACTTTTAGACAGAGCGCTTTAATCACAGGGCCCTGTCTAAAAGTGTGGTTTGTTTTCATGTATTATAGAGAATATCCAGCTCAAGACAATTTTGAAATTCAAAGAATATAAATAAACAGCTTATCACAAATGATGATGACATGAGTCCACTAGACCAATGAAACACTTCGATTCTGTTGATCTGTCCATGATGTCATAGTCACATAGGCACCCGATTGGTTAACTCTGATTTAGAACGCGTTTAGGCCGCCTAAATTACGTCATAAAAAATTATTGAGCGGTGCTAACCTTGAATTTCAAAATAGTTCATTTGAATTTCTCAATTGTATGAGTCATGTATTATCTATAATACATGAAAACAAACCACACTTTTAGACAGAGCGCTTTAATCACAGGGCCCTGTCTAAGAGTGTGGTTTGTTTTCATGTATTATAGAGATATCCAGCTCAAGACAATTTTGAAATTCAAAGAATATAAATAAACAGCTTATGATTATCATGTAGATCGAAGTACAAGCTTTACCACGCCTAACCAACTCCATATCCTGGACACTTCATGGGAGCGAAAATACAGTAGAACCTCCTTCTCCTCTTTGGATCTGCAACTACTGTTGAATTTTGTACAATCGGTCTCTCATCTTGCCGGCCTTCTGGCTAAACTGGGACAGTGATCATGAAGGTGATACCTATAATAATCTTGGGCTTCTCAGCCATCATTTGCAAGAAGACATCAAATATCGTCCCAATAGAAATAACACATGCCAGACTTGTCTTTTCGAATGACTTTGTCTTCAAAGTATCTTAACATGACCTTTCAGGGTCATTAGAATGCACTATCCTCATGTATTCTAATATTTAGGTACCGGTATGTAGACATGGCAAAGTCCAGCTTATGGTCCTTATAGTACCAGTACTCATCCAGACACCACAGCCCCACACAGAACACCTGGAACACAAAGAAGGGGGCGGTGGCTCTCTCCCTGAAGAGCTCCAGGAAATCAGGCACCATCAACAGTTGGGTCTCTCCTTAGGTCCTCTGTACAGGTGAGTCTCTCCTTAGGTCCTCTTCCTCAGGTGGGTCTCTCCTTAGGTCCCACTTCTCCAGGTATTCTTTGTCTTTCTTAGGGTGATGAATAACACCGGTAGGTTTCCCCCGCACAGTCCTTTCCAAAGTTTCCTCTGCCTTCTGGATGCCGAGTCTGAAGTCGGCCACATTTGGACGCAGCTTCCGTCCCCTATGGTAAACAGCCAGTGCAGACTCAAAATCCCCTATGGTGCACAGTGCCTCTGCCTTACAGTACAATCCCTTGTAAAATGTCTTGTCATGTTTAAGAGATGCCTCAGCGTCCCTTAAAGCATTTTCTGGATCCCCCATCTTCAGGAAACATTTAGATCGCTCAGCGAGGCAGTCCTTGTCTTCCACCTTGAGCATTAATCCCATGGAATAGCTTTCTATAGCTTTGATATAGTGCCCCTTTTGGTACAACTGATCTCCCATTGCCAAATAACTTTGAAATGTCGGGAAGAAGGGGATGACCTTTGGTGGGACGACCTTTGGCGCTGGGGCTCCTTCCGTGTCAATCATGGTGGCGGCCATTTCAGCCTTTATGTGGTGCTCGCTGCTCGTGCGATACCAGACAATTGTGATCCGCTTTTGGAGAAATTACCTGTGTTGGTTTGACTGCTGCTTTTATATCCGTTACGCTGACGACAGATCTACCCATGACGTCATCCATTGCTTTGTGGAGTTCAGTTTTGAAGCCTTGATTTCGGCAAATTGGATGTACTGTAGCCTACATGTAGGATGCTGTCATCATGCCATAAGTGACCATATACTGTAGGCCTATTTGTTGTTGTTGGGTGGGAGAGTGGAACTGAGGAGACACATCTTTGCGATCCCCCATCTTCAAGAAACATTTATTTTAGATCATCCGACATAATGTTCAAGTGCCACGTTCCTTTCCCTACAGAGAGAAAGACAGCGAGAGGGACATGGAGAGATCTATTCAATATTCTTCTATGAGTCTCAGTATCTGAATCTATCTCCAGATGTCTCTGTAAATCTGTATACTACTATATTCTTTTATTTACACCTGGGGGGATCCCCAGGTGTAAATAAATGTCCCTCCGTGAGTGACACGTCACACGTCACACTTTTGCCCTGCTCATATCTCCACAACCGTTGCCCCCATCCATGCCACATTTTGCACACACACTCCTTACCTGGCAAACTACAACCTCCAAGGACCCCTGGTGTAAAAAATGACCACATGTGCAAAAATGACCAAATGACCACCCCAACGGGGCTGCTCACGGGGAATTCCTGGGGACCACCCACTCCTGGTGCTCCAGAACGGATGCAAAAGTGGTGGCGCCCCCAGTGGAGGACCCCCTCCACTGCAGCTCACATAAAATGCCGTAACTCGGGCTAGGAGCGTCCGGGAGAGCCGGGGCCGGTACCTATTCGTCCGCCAAGGCAACGCGGAGACCCCACCCCTCATTTCTCACATGGCCCTCTTCTAGCGCCACCTGCAGGCCGATTTTTAAAACACATTTTTGGACACTGCTCCTACAGTTTTTGCCCTAAAATCACGCAAATCGCTACACAGTATGTCTACACTCATCCCATCAACATTAATCTGTCCCATATAGCGCCACCTTCAGGCCGATTTTTAAAAAACACATTTTTGGACACTGCTCCTACAGATTTTGCCCTAAAATCACGGAAATCACTACACACCATGTCTACACTCTTGTCATCAACATGGATCAGGAAGATTTTGGAAAACCCATTTTTGCCCTATTTGTGGAGATAAGCGACCATCTCCCGATTAGGGAGTCTTACTGGTACTCCCTAAATATTTCTGCACCGCTCACTTCGCACGGGTGCGATTTCAGGTTCAGATTTCAGATTGTGAATACTAAACTGCTCATGTTGAATTCGGCTAATTCATGGTTAGAACAGTTATTGATCGATCACGGCCATTTGATTGAAGACACACAAAGCATTATTATTATTATTATTATTATAGATTATTTAAAGAAAAACAAGGCTTGAAAATTGTCCACAATGTATCTCCCTAAATATATTTGCACCGCTCACTTCGCACGGGTGCGATTTTTTAAACACATTTTTGGACACTGCTCCTACAGATTTTGCCCTAAAATCACACAAATCGCACAGTATCTCTACAGTCATGTAATCAAAATGCATCTGTCCTATCTAGCGCCACCATCAGGACGATTTTGGTAAAACAAACTTTTGGCCTATTTGTGGAGATAAGCGACCAACGGTCGCTTATCTCCCGATTAGGGAGTCTTACTGGTTAAAGCAGGATTCAATTCGACGGGTGACAAGGGTCTGTTTTGGAAAATCCAATCGGAGCATTTTTCGCTGTTTGTTTCCTGATGAACACGCTTGTGTCTCTGTCAGCGTGTCGCCGATAGATGAATGCATGGAAGTCCATATTTGGGCAATGGTTTGCACTGTGATATGTGTTATGTCATGGCCAAGGCATAGGCATATATAATGACATCCACCAGGAAGCTGCTTCATGTTTACAGGAGTGATGAAAAGACACATGAGTGTATTCTGATTTAGTTGTGATACAGAATACAATTTGTCATAGTTTAGAAGTTCTGTATTTTTGTATTAAAAATACTAAGTGATGGACAACTCTTTGGGTGTGGGCGTTGGAGGTCCTCTCTCTGTTACAAATGATGAAGTCCGTTGTAATAATTGTTTAGAAAAACACGCGAAGGAACATTCTTTGGCCGTGAACAATGAGAGTGCAAGCAAGAAAAACGACTCTTTTACCAATGGTGAAGTCCGTTGTAAAAAGTGTTATGAAAAGCAAACGAGGGAACATTCTTCAGACGTGAACAATCGGGATGCATACAGGAAAGATCACTCTTTTACCAAGGATTTATTCCAGTATATAGACTATGAAAAACAAATGATGGAACATTCATTTGGTGAGAACTTTGGGAGTTCTAGCAGGAAAAACTACTCCTTTACCAATAATGAAGTACATCGTATAGACAGCGAAAACCAGCGGCTGCTTAATTCCTTATCGGTGTTCTCTCCCAGGCCTCTCAAAGCGGGTCGGAGGGCGGCGCAGCAAAGATTGCGTGACAGTGACCTCTACGAACGGTACCTGGAAGAGGTTAGGTCGAGGAGGTCAGTACACCAACATGAGGACACATCCAAGGCTCCCCCTGAACCTTCAGGAGCAGAGGTTGTACCGGAGCCTCAAAGCGAACAAGTGCAGCAAACGCCGGAGCCGGCAATCGGTGCCGGCTCCTGCGTGTGTGTGTGTGTGTGTAAGGGAACACAAGAGGTGCCTGCACAGCCGGATGAAACACAAACGAAAGAAGAGGATTTGTATGAGGAAGAGGAGACCCCCCCTGTGTTCTGGGATGAGGAGAAAGCCAAAATGTTATTAGAGTTAACTGGCATGCGGAAGGAGATGGATGAGAAGGAAACCATGCTTAAAGAGGAGATGAGCGACATGAAACTCACCTTCGATGAGAAGAAATCACGGCTGAAAGAAAAGATGACCGTCATGAAACACGAGATTACCGGCATGGAGCAGACCTTCCAAGACGAGAAATCACAAATGCGGGCAAAATTTACAGAACAACTGTCTAAAGCGAAGGAAGAATTGGTTCAGGAGCTCTACGTCGCAGAGGAAAAGATTAAGATCATGGAGAAAGACAAAGAGGTCCTCAAAAAGCTCAAACAGAAATTGGCTAAGATAGAATCAGATTCAGAGGAGAATGAAGGTTCAAGCAGCACTCTTGTTAATGAGAATGCGACCCTCAAAGAGGCTCTGGCAGATAAGGAGGACGAGCTGATCACCCTCGAAGCGAGTCTGGCTGAGAGTGAAGTAGAATGCAAGGCCCTCAGCACAGAGAATAACAGTCTCAAAGAGACTCTGTCCACACAGGAGGAAGATAACACAGACTTCAAAGAGACTCTGTCTAAGACTCAATCAGAGATCAACGCCCTACAAGACAGTGTTTCCGAGAAGGAGGCAATGATCACCGCCCTCCAAGAGACTTTTTCAGAGAAGGAGGCAGAGCTCAAAGCCGCTACAGATACTTTGGCTGAGAAGCAGAGAGTCTGGGAAAAGAACAGAGAGGATTGGAAAATGAAGGAAGCGCAGATGAAGGAAGCGCAGCGTAAGTTTCGCAATGAGAGCTACGAGATAGAACAAGAACTCCAGACAAAACTGGACAAATCCGACGAACATCTAAGAATAAGTAAGAAGTTTAGTGAAGAACTTAAGAAGAGGTTAGCCGAATTCACAAGACACCTGTCGCTCATCAAGGATGTTCACACTACCCAGGCTGAGGTCAGGAAACAACAGGATGACGAAATGGGTAACATATGGCAAGAAGATGAAAAGCCAGATGAACCAGATGAACCATGTACTGTTGTCGGTTGTGATTGTGGCAACGCCATCAAAACAGATGGTGTACACCACACTGAGCGTGAACATGTACCCCTCAATGAGGAGCTGGGTGGACAGGAGGAAGTTGCAGAGGTAAATGTTGTTAGTGAAAATGGTTTGACAATAGATGGTACAGTATAATTGTGTATAATCTCCAAGATCGAAACACGGCGTGAAACGACATTGAGCTCGTCTATCTGCTACTTTTGCCATTTTTGAATTTCAATCCTGGAAAGTAACAGTTTTGTACATAATGAGGTTTTCAGTAGTAGAGCACTCGCCTTTGGACTAGAGCTGCAACCAGGCCTGGAATTTTGTCATTTTAGGGTCAAGGCCACTTGGCCTTTGATGTTGTCAGTTTTTTTTAGGGCAGGAAGGCCTTCAAATAAAACAATGATTTATTTATTGATTTAAATTAAAGGTTATAAGGATGATTTCAATATAGTAAGTATAAGCACAATATAACTTATCAGTGACATATAAACCATTCATTCATTGAAGATTAATTGTGATTGGACTTGCAGTAATGACTTTAGTTGATTTTACATGATTTAAAATAGCATTTGTAAATAGTTGATTTTACATGATTTAAAATAGTATTTGTTAACTAGTAATACTGTTCCTACGAAACAGTGTGGGCTCGCATGTAACACCATTTATGGGCACAAAGATCTACCCTTTGGCTGCACCTAATTGGCTAAGGGCCTTGCCTTTGTACTGTCGAGGAGAAATTGACTAAATTGACGTAATAGGTTACGTAATTTTAGAGGAGAACTTGATAGTAGATAAATAATGAAGGTAACATAGTGTCCTCGCTTTCAGCGAACCCACAATTATTTTTGAAACATTTACTTTATCATTAGGCCAGCCTAATACACAATAATGTTAAGGTTTTTATTCATTAATTCATTTCTCTCTCTTCTACACACACACACACACACACACACACACACACACACACACACACACACACACACACACACACACACACACACACACACACACACACACACACACACACACACACACACACACACACACACACACCGCGTGCACAAATGTACTGTACATGCACACGCACACCTACTTGCAAGCCCAAGCCCAATTGAGCAACATTTTGGTACACTGTTGGAACAGCAGTCTTTGACAGTGGGATTACCATTTATTCTGTGACGGTACAATCTTTGTCAAGTAGGCTAGCAGCCTACATGAATGACACCAGTCACATTGTCATGAACAGAATACATTTGTATATCAATTTAACCCATTACAGACTTGCGCAGTGTGCATTCGAAATAAGTTACACTACAATAAAGCAATCATGACGGCAGCCCATGAGTCATGAGGTGCCCGTAAGGGGGGGCAGTTATTCCACGTTACTAAGAGATAGCCTGGAAAGCAGTCATAATAGTATCGTGTATGGAGTGATTGATATGCATAAATATTAATCGATGAAGGCAGGTGTGAGGTGGGATGGTTATATCTCTGATCTCCCGGTGGCCCAAATAAATCCACAGCTTGAAGATTAACTGTGCTGGGCACAGGTTTGGAACGTCAGGTTTTTGCTGCTGTATGGAGACTCCCGACTCCCGAAAATGCTCTTGCATAAGCGCTCATATATCGTAGATTTGAGCCAGTCTGTGATACGGTCCTGCCCCGTTTTCAAATCGTTTCTACAAAACCACATGACCTACTGTATCATAACGTAAATTTTCGGGTGTGACATGATAGTACTGGGGATTCGATTCATTTCCCAGAGTAGGCCTACCTAAAAGCAGATCCAATGAATTGCCAAACCAAACGCATGGTTCATTTTACAAATAAATAAATGAATACATACATTAGGAGTTTCCTGATTTTACTTGACTGCCCCTAGGGGGCATAGTTATTCTATTTTTCTTAAGTTTTATACCTCCCAGTCTCCAGGGGACGCCGTTTATGTGGTTTGCTGCAAGCTGATATATACTACTGGAAGTGGCCAGGGCTGGTAGTTCCTTTCCCCCCAGTAAACAAGAAAGATCGTTTTTGAATGTTGTCAATGATACTAAGCCATCAGTTTGTTTCACCCCTTTGAGTGCATGGCAAAACAAGTAAGTATGCATGTTATACAACATTGATAATGTATATTAGAGTTCTCAAATTCAGCCCGAGCCCGACCCGACCCGACCCGACCCGACCCCGAGCCGGGCCCAAAGATTATAATAATTAGTCGGGCCGGGCCGGGCCCCGGGCTCCGTCACTCAAGCAACAGAGAACAGGCGCATATCGCTGTCTGACTGTCTTCAGCGCAGCACTGCAGCCTGGCTAAGTTCCTAACCAATGGACCAAGGATAATAGATGACGCATACTCATAGAGCAGTCTGGTTGTTGTGATGACGTCACAATCGAAACCTTTGGATATACGGAAATTCACAGCACAGCAGCGAGTCACCGTTAGCTCTGTGTTGAGCGGCTACGATGAAAGTTTCGAGCAGAGCTGCATGTTAAATTAAAAGGCAGCAGACAATTTCACAAGTTTGTAATAAGTATAAATCCAAGAAAACTAGTTTAAAAGCGGAACCAACCTGGATATTATTGACAAGGACTTAAGAGGATTGTATTACAACAACATCAACATGATCAACCTAAAAGCACCATACGTTGACATCCTCTTACCTTATAGAGACGATCATCTCCTCTGGTAAGATATTAATAATTGTCTCCACCAGCCGAAGGCTGAGGGAGAGTATGTTTTCCCCTCCGTCCGTGTGTCCGTCCGTCCGTGCGTCCGTCCGTCCGTGCGTGCGTCCGTCCGTGCGTCCTCGCAGTTTGTGAGCACCTAATCTCAGTCGCCGTTGGCCCGGTTGCTGCCAAAGTGAGCACACACATTCCCTGGATGCCAATCTAGAACCTCTGCCCTAAATTTTTCAAATGGGCCTTTTCTAGCGCCACCTAGTGGCCGATGTTCGCAAAACACATTTCTGTGCACTACTCTTACAGATTTTGTCCAAAAATCCTACAAATCGGTAGGCAGTATCTCGACAGTCATGTGATCGACACAGATCTGTCCGATTTTGCATATTGCATCCTGATTGGCTAAGATTGGCTTCCAAAGTTTGTAGGATTGAGCCGTTTTGAACAAAATGCCTCAAATCACAAACGCAAAGTGCAATTATCATGAAATCGCGCACACACGTTCCCACTAGGCCGAGGAAGAAATGCCACTTAATTTTTTTTAACTCAGCCTCATGGTGGCGCTATAACAGGCCGATTTGTGGTTTTACCTATAACTCCACCGATCAGTTTCAAACTTTGTAAGCGCACTCCCTAGAGGCTAAGGATAAACCTTTGCCCTGCATTTTTCACATCAGCCTTTTATAGCGCCACCTTTGGGCCGACATATGTAAAACACATTTTTGGATATTACTCCTTGAGATTTTATGCAAAAATCACGCAAATCGGTACACAGTATCTCTATAGTCATGTGATCAAGTCCGATCAGTCTGATATTTCATATTCCATCCTGATTGGCTAATATTAGCTTCCAAATTTTGCAGGATTGCTCCGCTTTTGAACAAAATGCCTCAAATCATCAACGCAGCTTGCGATTACCGTGAAATTTGCCACACATATTCCCACTAGGTCAAGGAACAAATGCTACCTTTTTCACATTGGCCTGTTATAGCGCCACCATTAGGTAGACTTTAGCAAAACACATTTTTGGAACACAATGCTTCAAATCATGCATGCAGCGTCCGATTGCCATGAAAGATCTAAGGTGAGGAACATATGCCACCCTTTTTACATTGGCCTATTATACAGTAACACCACCAGTACGCACGGCCTGGTGGAGACCTGTGCTCGGAAGAGCACTGCTTCTAGTTCCATTATGCTTTCTGGTTAATCAAGTGTCCTTTGCTGCTGCTGTGTGCATTTATATTAAAGGGTTTACAGCCGCAGCGCGCCGCTTGTTGCCTGAGTTGTGTATGTTTAAGCATGGTGGTTAGGTGGTGTCGACCGTGTCGCGCACTAAACAACAGATCTACAAGCCCAGAATGCAAGCTAGATGAACACGTTTTGGGTTTATAGATCTGTCGAGCCAGCTGCCTGTGTTTGATGCGTGACCGTTGAAAGGACGAAACATAAATCACGCAGGCAGCGACGGCAGGGGGAGAGAGGATGAGAGCTGTATGATTGAGATTGACTGTTGACAACAACAGGGATTTAACGTTAGCACATTTTGTGCAGAACCTTGCATGTTTCATGAACAATTTAACACGTGAAGTTGCCATTTCGCCAACTATTATATGTGCATTCTCTCACTGTTGTAATTTGAGACACTGGTGCTGCCAGCTGCCTACTGGCGAGTGGCGACGTTTCTTTTTTTCTCTCTCTCTCTCTCGGGCTTTCGGGTTTTCGGGCCAAAAATGATGATAATTGTTAGGGTCGGGCCGGGCTTCGGGCCGGCCCACTCGGGCCCAGTTAGGGCCGGGCCTTAATTTTCAGGCCCGTTGAGAACTCTAATGTATATTGGGCTGTATTGTGAGATATTTCCGACATGTGTATGTTCTATTTTGTGATGCATGACACTGCAGTATGTTGGTGGAAGTTAAGGCTTGGGCCTACTTATTTAGATGCTGTTCTACTACTTACATCATACCTGCTTATACTTACCTTACTAGTTACAGTAGTGTTCATACACTTGCTTACCTGTTTAGTTCTACTTACCTGAAAATGACCTATACCTCTTGTTTAAAACCTGTTTGGTTAACACTTACCTGACAATGCTTACCTGTTGTAGTGTTACCTGTAACAACATTGTATGTATTTTATGTTAATTGTGCCTTTCTGTACATGTATGTTTCAGTTTTACACTTTCTTGTATTAAACCAGTCCTTTTACAACACCTGTTCCTTGAGGGAGTAATACAAGGGAGAGTTATAGCTGGCTGTGAAGGAGCCTCGAGTCGATATAGAACCCATTGGGTGTCACATTGGGTGTAACATTATACTGTTGTCCTGACTGAAATGCAATTTTTGAGAAATTACCTACTTACACAATTGATTTATCTTATTGTTTTTGTCTAAAGTATGCATGATTGCTTTCTTTAAAATAGAATAATGTTAAGCCTTAAGTATGTTAATGTAACATTTCCCATCTGGCAACACTGCTGCAGAGCACCACAGCATGTGGCAGGACGGGCCTTGGGCAAACCACCTGCTTCAGTACAAAATGGCAGCATAGAAAGTTACAACAAAGCACCAAATAAGGGTTCCATCTGCAGAGGGGAATCCATGCCTCTGGTTTTCATATATATTTGGCTTTTACATTTTTCACCCCTGTAAATAACTTTTTCATCCATGGCATCCCTGAATTACATTGTTTCTTTACAGTACCTTACATAGGCCTAAATGTCACGAGGAGAACTTGAGAAAACATCTGATGATACTAGTGCTGTCAAACAAGTCTACTCTGTCTAAGAAATCTATGAACAGTTTAATCTCCAACACAATTTTATACAATATGTAGTGGGGGTCCCTGCTTTATCACTCTCTCAGCTAAGGGCTCCTTGGCCTGAAAACGTTGAAGACCCCTGCTGTAGATTGTAGAGCTTGTGCATCGCCTATTTTAGTTACTTTTCCTGTTTCCACGCAGTGGTGGAAAAAAAATATATACGTATTGTTTTACTTAAGTGAAAGTATCAATAGCTACAGTATGTAGAAATGTGTTACAAGTAAAATTTACTTGAGTGAAAAACAAAAGTATTGGTATAAAAATGTACTTAACTCATATGCTGCCAAAAAAATACCCCTTTCCCTTTGTACCCCCTTCCCTGCCATGCCCGAGGAACCCGAAGATTTAATAAACTTAATTAAAAAAACATTTTTTATCGAAGCGGAACTAAAATAGGCCGGAACTAATGCTCCGTGATCGGTTTCTACACGGACACATTATTGAGCGGACCACTTAACATTGAGACCCTAAACCGGAAGCGGATGGTCCGTCCTCTATTTTGGCCCGTTAGCTTTCTGTATAAACACCACGGCTTACAGATGGAGAACGGATTGATCAATTTTCAAAATTTCAACGGATTTGAGAAGCTGATGGAATACGCGAACACGCGATACATAGCAGTGTCCGATCGCGCACGATGGGAATTGGATGAGCGCCCGCGTTAACAGGTAGGAGAAGCCAGCAGTGAAAGACATAGAAAAATCTTCGGGCTCCTCGGCCGTAAACTACGAATGAGTTAAAGTACCAAAAGTAAAAGTACTCATTATGCAGAATGTGCCAATGTATACAAATCTTCTAAAAATAGAACGGCTATTTTCAAATGGACAATATGTAAATAGGGCTCAAATGGTTTATTAATGTATGTTTTGTAATTGCGACTGTAGGTCGCATTCCAACCTGCAGATCCTGTTCGTGCGTCACACAGTGCGTGACACCTCATCCCATCTATAGCTGACCTTGTTCTGACATCACAATGATATTACAAATGAATTGTCCTTGTCCCTTTTTTGCCCATATATGGAGATCCCTGATCCATCAATAATAAGCTCATATCTGATAATAATAAAAATCAAGTAACTTGTAACGTTTTCAAATAAATGTAGTGGAGTAAAAGTACAACATTTGGAATCGAGATGTAGTGGAGTAGAAGTAAAAGTATTGAAAATTGGAAATACTCTGTACTTAAATACAGCACTTTACACCACTGTCTCCACAACACTCTTATACTACAAAGTAGAGCAAAAAAATATATATATATATATTTAAGTTGAAATATGGAGACAGCTGACAGCAGTGTTATGTAAGCGCATCAGAATAAAAGAGAGAGAGGGGAAGGCAGAGAAAGAGAGAGAAAAATGCAGAGAAAGCAGTCTTATTTTGAGGGACAGACCAGTAGCCACCATAGGGACTGGATTTTGTCAATACAGCAGTCCTGACTTCTGTTAGAGGCTAAATAATGAACTGATGAAGAGACTGGGATTACATAATGGAGTCTGCTACTTTACCAACGGCTGTCTGAGCCTCGCATCCCCCGATATTTCTAGCGTCATGCCTATAGATGATATGAAAGCCAATATACGCTTTGCTGGCCTTGGCTTCAGCAATACTAGCACGTATCACGTATAATGAATAAACCCACACAGACACACGCACACACACACACACAGACAACAGTATGTGTTTGGTCAATTCTTAACTTACTCTACTTACATGAACTCTCACACAACTTACAGTACTTTAGTCATGATTTGGCTTGCTCTCTGCTTAAGCTTTTCTTGGACAGGTTAACACATTGGCCGCCATTTTAACATTGACTGTATGGCTCTCCTGCCATTTTGTTTAATAAAAAAATTTATATATTTTTTTTATATTGACATTTTTCCTAAATTCTGTGTTTTTTCGACAATGTCTTACAGTACCTGAAAAGAAAGAAGACAACCTCTAGTCTCACCAAAAAATAAAAAAATAAAATAAAAAGCTTTTTTTTCTATAGTTGCAGCCATCTCAAAATAGCCATTTTTGACCAAAATCCAGCTCTAATTGATAAAACTGGAGATATTGACCTTTTTGTGATCGATCGCTTTTCAAGTGGATAATTCAGTTGATATTTGTATTTATGGCGTCAGGCACTTATCAGATAAGTTTACTAGTGTAATAAGTGTAATTGTGTAATAGGGCAATAACTGGAATAGTGTAATAGGGCTGTAATAGGTCACCTCTTGCCCTTAGGGCGTCATACTGACTTCACACAAATATAAACAAGCTTTTTACCTTTTATTCAGCATTCAAGTGTTTTATTTTGCACAGATCACATTTTCACACACACACACACACACACACACACACACACACACACACACACACACACACACACACACACACACACACACACACTTATAACGTATAACTTTATATAAGGCAAGGCCTATGTGTATAACTGTAAATATGTTCCCCATATTCAACTGTTTTTATTTATTTGTGGCACTTGCTTTGGCGATGTAAACGTAGCCTATGTTTTCTCATGCCAATAACGTTCCTTTGAATTGAATCGCTCTCATGCTCTGACAGAGCATGAGAGCAGCTCTCTTGATGTGCGCAAACTACTGGCTTGCGTCGGTGGCTTGGTAGAGAACTGATAGCAATCAAGTTACTCTGCTTGTTGGTGATCCGGCCTGGGTCTATACCGGATGCGGAAACGTGTCTTGCATGCATGTGAGTGTTACATAACCGGATACAGTAGGCGGGCTTTAGAGCGGAACAGACTGCAGCGATCACATACGCCCAGTGGTGATATTGCCTCAGGCGCGAGCTCGTTTCCTTCCTTCACGGCTTCAGGCTGCAAGGACTTGTTGCGCGGCACGCCTCAAACACGCGCACATGCGCGATTGCGCGTGCACGCCATAGGGACGCACGCAGGAGCATATCAGCCAAGTGAGCAGGAAGAGTCTTCTAGCCTAGGTAAACTAACTGTTACAGTTAGTTTAGGTTAGGAGGATGGAAACAACAGTAACTTACTGACAATGACGATCGCCGTGTTTTCGTTTCTTCCCTGTTGGATTCCACTGTCGCGACGCGTTGTAGATCTGCTATTTTCACTCCTTTTTTTTTGTTCCACCGCTGGGAGTTTGGACGCGACCCTTTCCTGATAACTGGAATATAATACACCTAGAACAACTCCTCCATCAGGCTCCATGGTCGCGCTTGGATGCGAGGCGTTGTGTGCTTGCAGATCTGCTATTTTCACCAGTTTTGTTACATACCGATGGAAGTTATATGGACGCAACACGTTGCTTTTCTTCAGACAATGGTCGCCTGATTGAGGACTCCGCCGGGGGGGGGGGGATATTTTCTCCTCTCCACTCCCGTAGCAGGGCTTGAAGATCGGTTGGTGGTGACTGGACCGGCCGACTGCATCTTGTCCAGTAGGTGATTGTGTTGTTTGTAACCTCGGCCTCGCCTCACCAGGCTTTCTATACGTTGTGTTTGTACACTTTGTAGTGGGCTGAGGATCTGTTCCAACTGGGTGTCGGTGCTGGGCCCTGGGTACAAGGATTCACTGCGGGCCCCCCATGAATTTTCTACATAGGGGGATTTAAAAAATAGATATATACAAGCTCACAGCATGGCACCGAGTGTCGCGCTGCAAGCTTGTAGATCTGCTATTTTTCAATAGCAAAAGTATAAAATAATGAAGCCCCTTCCACCTTGGGCCCTAGTAACTCAGACTCGTCCCACTTTTCCCTTGTGACGCTCCTGCTGATCTGATCTTCTGATCTTCGTTGTTGTCTGGCTGCCTGGGACATAATATTTTGTTGTCGAGACTTTGGGGGTTATGATGAAGCTGTGTGTTGTTGGCCAATGAGGCAGGTCATGGCTTTCCAAGTGAACATTTTACTGGATTTTGTTTGATTTGTGCAAAATGGTCTCAGATCCAGCTGCTCCGTTGTCGCTTCTGCCAGCCCCTTCACCAGGCATGTACACACATAGACATCAAAGGGGGCTTGAGCCCCTGCCCCTGAGGGCTGCATTCAATAGAATTGTCCACCAAAAGGCCCCTTTAGAAATGTCAGCCCCTGCCTCTCTAAATATTCTCTGCACATCCCTGCCCCACATCCCTTTACATGCGTGTGGCCAGTGTGCCGCTGATTGCACTCTGCGGGCTGCGCTCTGCCACGCTAAATGCATTCACTGTGGTTTATTGGGAGTTTTATTCATTTCTATTGAGATTTATACGTTATTACACTCTTGTTTTCAAACACACTTACTGTGATGAGTGATATCTTTGGTTCGTTATATGACTGAAAGCTCAAACTTTTTCACGGGCTGCAGAATAATGTAATTAAACATTACATTATATAAAAGCAAATTCTCGGGACTATCGGGCCTGGCGGGGAGCGACATTGGAATTTTCTCGTGACTATCGGGGGAGGCGGCCAATGAGTTAATTAAGGCTCAAATCTTAACATTAACATGCGTGTCTGCCTTTAACATTAACTCTCCCCACGCTTTGAACGATAACGCTCGCCCCATTTTTTACAGAACCTCGATGCCAATACGGCGCTCGTTCGGTTCGTTCGTCTGATGACTGTAAGCTGATGAGGGGTCGCGCGGCCATTTACTGTAAACACATTTTCCGCTGTGATGGTGTAAAAAATCCATTATGCGTTAGATCAACGGAGAACAATTCACTTCCTTGTTGATTTCCTCTGGCCCGGAGGCTCTGTAGCCAGTGACTGCTCTGAATGTACGGCAACACATAGCAGGACAATTCACATTCATTCTCGCATGACGCCGCCCTCTGCTGCCTGGCAGACCAAAGTGCACTATTGCACAACCAAAAAAAATAAAAATAAATAAATAAATGTCTGTCTGTCTATCTACTATAACGTCGCAAAGGTAAGCCGCTTTTTGATGGCGCCAGACCCAATAAATAAATAAATAATCTGGCAGTAGGAGAGTTAAAGGCAGACACTGAGGATCTTCACGTAGAAAAAGTCGATCATTCAGGACACTGACTGACAGTTCTCAAATGGGAACCTTGAGGGGGTTCGAAAGTGGTCCCCAGCTAAACAAGTTAAAAAAGCAGCTTTACCACTTTACTTTCACCCTACAGTATATTCATGCGTTGCATTTGTAGTCCTACACCGGCCATGTTGAGGACCAACACAGGTGTTCTGATTGGCGTAGAACTGTGTTGGTCCTCAAGATGGCCGTTTAGGACTACAAATGCAACCCACGAATACTGTACATTGCATATTGGAAAATAAGCCAAATTAGCCAATGTATTCAAAATTGATAACAATTTACGATCATCCCTACCTACTGTACAACCTGACAGTGTTATGTCTCCCAGGAAAATGGTGATCTTCATGTAGACCACTGGTGCACCCTTACCGATCTGTAACTGAGTGTGCACAAATGGACTCAGTCACTCAGAGATGAATTAACACTGAGAATGTTACAGTGTAGACCTGGATCCCAGTGATTATAAGACCTCTGGGGGTCCCAGAGGTAAAAAAAAAAGAAGAAAGAAATAAAATAAATCACACCTAGTGTGAAGTGAGCGGTGCAATTTATGAGTTAATTTCATTAAGCGTCCGTGGAGCTTGGCCAATGTGACAACAAACGTACAACAAACTTTGAGCGCTTTGTGCCAAGATGTAGGCCAGATAAGAGCCCGGACAAAGCCAGATGTTGGAGCTTAGCTCCTTCCAGGAGCACCGCTCAAAAAAAAAGAAAAAAGGAAAAATAAAAGTCAAGAAAAATAATATCTTTAATTTAACACAGAGTGTACAAGCTGCAGACCCTCGGTGGGCCCGTGGACCAGATGTTTAGAATCAGTGATGTATAGGCTACAGAATGACAAAACCTTTGTGATTTGGTGCTCAGACAGGTGCTATGTTCCGAAAATTGCCAACTTGGGGCTTACAGTATTGGGCTGTCACAAAGATAAAGCCTGTGTTGACACATTGTCATCAAATGTCACAGTAACCCCCCCTCTCCACACACACTCGCACACACCTAGGAATATTTTTTTCTTGGCCCATTGTCGATTGATAAGCTGCCACTGAATGGACACGTTGTGTCCCGCAGGATACAATGTACCAGGAACGTAGGCTTAGGGGGGGGGGGGGGGGGGGGGGAGGGGGCTTTTGTAGCTCAGGGGACACATTTAATTGTGCGCATTGGGGCTGATTTGAGTCGTGGCGCGCATGGCTTCCCGTTGAGCTGCGGAGGACGATGAGTGACATTTTGTTCGGCAATGACCCAGATGACACATTGAAAATCTCCAAAAGCCTCCTGTTTTCTGACAGGCTGGCAGAGGCCTCGGCCTTTAAATGCCAGAACCAACTAACTACTACAGCAAAAAAGTTGTCGTTTTCAAACACAATCGAGTGGCATAATGAGTGTCAAAGCGAGTTTAACGTCGTTTAACGTTGTTTAATGGAATCAGATAGGACTTTTCTGTTTGGATGTATAGGCTGTCAAGGCCAGAAAGTCGTTTTTTGCCACTGAGTAGGCGTTCCCACATAACTTCCGGGTATGATGATGATGTCACGCACATACAATATATTTAAAGTTTCAAAGCTCATAACGCGTCACACTGTGGCTATCTGCTATTTCCACTATTAACATTTTTACTTTTATGAAATTCTTTTCCGATTTCGATTAAGCAAAATAATTGTCATTATCACAAATAATTGCGACTTGTACTACAGACCTACATGAGCATGTGCTGCTCAAGTATGATCTGAGCTCATAATACATTATAACTAAAAGAAGTTGGTGGATAACACTTTTCACGCACGCACGCACGCACGCACGCACGCACGCACTCGCTTGTACTACGACACTTGCAAGGATGTCGACATTTTATGACGGCATTGAAAATACCTGAAAATAGCCCAAACCTCTAAATGCCTCAAGCTACTTATTTCTATTTTTATTTTATTGTTTATTTATTTATCTGCTTCAGTGTTTTTTAGAGCTTTAGTAGTAGTAAATTATTTTTGTATGACCACAAAAAAACAACGATTTCTCTTGTGAGGACCAGGAAAACTGTCCTCACACTAGTTGCGTTTCTATAAATTGTATTGTATAATTTGAACTAGGAAGCGAATTATCATTAAGTCGAAAAAGGAAAAAGCACATTTTGCCTGGAAGATAGTTCATGAAATAAGCATTTGGACAAGCGCTATTTTCCAGTCAAGTGAGACACATTATTGAACATGCACTCTAACCCAGGGCTCTTCAGCCATAGATTTAGTATATAATAAGAGAGAGAGAAGACCCTCCACTCCACAACCCCGCAACAAAACAGCATTGAGCACGATAACAGCTGATATACAGTACAACAAAACAGCATTGAGCACGATAACAGCTGATATACAGTACAAGCTCATCACAGCTCATTGCGGATGCGATGTGAGCTTGGAGGTCTGCTGTTCTCGGCCGTTCTGTGCACGCGACACCGTCGTCGAACGGAGAATAACAATGACGAATGGTTTTACTTTTGAGCACAACTTTGAACGTGTTGGTAACTTGGTACAACCAAGAGGCGGCCGACCCCCACCAGCCCTTCCCACGAGTTCAATGCATTTTAATTCAAAACATAATTCACTTTAGTGTTTCCATTCACTAATGTGCATTACGTTTTTTCGATAAAGCCTCAAAATCCACCTCCTCCAAGCGCATAAATGTTTTTGCAAATAATGAAAGTTTATTCGAATTTTGAAGTGTTTCCATAAAAAGATTTATGCTTTATGGAAACGCAACTAATGTGTATTTCTCAAATTCTACTACAGTTGTGGGGGGGGGGGCATTTAGCCCTCAGAAGTATAGCAATACAAGCGCGCGCGCACGCACACACACACACACACACACACACACACACACACACACACACACACACACACACACACACACACACACACACACACACACACACACACACACAGACACACACACACACACACACACACAAACAGGGGCATAGTTCAGCCGATTTAAAATTACTCCAATACGGAACTAAAACTTCCTATGATTGGCCACTAGTTGCGCTGTTTTCCCGCCCGGCCGATCGCAAAAAGAATTGTTCTCCATTGGACCCCATTCATTTTCCCTTTAGTTTTTTTTTTTTTTTTTTTTTAAGATTTGTTTTTGGGCTTTTTATGCCTTTATTTGATAGGATAGTAGACTGACAGGAAATGTGCTGTATTTCAGGAGGCTCCGACCACATTCTCCCATGTATCTCTGCGGTTGCACGTGACCGTTGGCAGCCAATAGCATCCTCTGGTGCCTTTACAATCTATGATGGCAACACCCATGCCAAGGACCCATATTGTGTCATTTGCGCTGCATAGAAACCAATGGCTTCGCTTTGTCCATATATTTTATACAGTCTATGACACACACACACACACACTCTTCTGAGGTGCACTGAGGCATCGTGTTGTCTCCCGATGACTCCCTGACCCCCTCGGCTGTGTGCCACCAACCCCCCTCTCTCCCTCTCTCCCTCTCTCCCTCTCTATCTCTCTCTCTCTCTCTCTCTCTGGGATAACAACATCCTCCATCACCCTTCTTGACAGAAACACAGAATACTGTATCTCTGAGGTCGGGTGGAAACCTTGTATGTCCAATCGTGTTACTTTTCAGGAAATGGTAGAACACAGACCTGCGTGCCAATGGAATGGATCCCCTGCAGTCATTATTTACTCACAAGCTCTTGTTCATACTTTTCATCGGTTCGATATTTATAAGACGGACATTTGACTACTTTCACTTTCTTCAAAAACAGCAGAACTAGCAGATTTACAAGCTCACAATGCGTCATGACTGACGCTACAATGTAGTAGGGCATTAATTTACAAAAAAACTAAGTTGAAATATACAGAGATACAAGGTTTCAGCTCGAGAGCAAAAATATCCTTCTTGGAGTTCTTTTTCTCTCTTTTACTTTTTCTTTCGCCCCGTTTCCTAAAAGGGGAAACCTTGACATTTTTGACAGCTGGTTGGGTAAATTAGCCTTCATGGTTTCTAATGATATTCCTGAGCTATTTCAGTGAATTTGAAAGACAGTTGGGGTGATTTCTTTTTTACCCTCATTAGGAGCCAAATCACTAGGCTACTTTACTGCTTCCCATTCTTTCATCCTCTTAAAGCTGATTCAAAATGATCCAAGCTGGCTACCTGATTCAAACAAATCCATCTGACATCAGAACTTTCTTCTGTTGGCCTGTCAGAAAAGAAGTTCTTATGAAAAGCATCCCTCATATTACTGCCATAGAAACTGTTCTGTCTTTTTGACAGCTAGACCCCGCACCAGGCACGTGCACACATAGACATCAAAGGGGGCTTGAGCCTCCCGCCCTTTTACCCGTCTGTAAAAAGTGCCCTCTCCAGACCATGAATGCAGTTTTTACTATGGTGAAAGAAATGCAAATGCCCCCCTTTCCATGCCATACCTGAAGGCAGCATTCAAGAAAATTGCCTTGTTAAAACTCTCCTGAACTTGAATGCAGCATCTTATGTTGAAAGAATAAACCCTTTTGCAAATCCCGCCCCATTCTGCCCTGTTACTATGATGGGACATTAACCCTGGGCAGATTGTTTTTATAGTGGAAGTGGATGGGATTTTTTTCCCCTTCATAGCCTCATTACAGCTATATAAAGTACCAAAGGAAAAACACCTAGGTGATATTAATAAAAAGGGAAGACAAAGGTACAGTAGTTACATTGCAAAACAGGGGATTTACCCGAAAATATATGTTTTAATTTGTTTAATCCCAGTGGGACAGAATCCTCTTTGCAGATTCTTTTATAGTGGTAGTGGATGCGATTTTTTTTCCCTTCATAGCCTCATTACAGCTATATAAAGTACCACAAAAAACACATCTACGTGATATTAATAAAAAGGGAAGAAAAAGGTACAGTAATTACATAGCAAAACAGTAGTTTTCCCCCGAAAAATAAATGTTTTAATTAGTTTAATCCTCTGGATCAGAGATAGAAAGAGAAGCGCATTGCATCTTGGGTACTAGGAAGAGGACAGAGAGAATGTTTCTCCTCACATAATAGGCTGGCTTTTCGTAATTCTGCCCATTTAAATTATATGTACCCAATCGTGACTCTTAGACCATTGATAAGGTACATGTGAACTAGTTTGTTGAAGCTTATTCGTTATGATGAGCGAGATCGCTTGACGCTTGCCGTCGCTATCACCGTACCGGCCGATCTCCGTGTCGCGCAGTGCGGACAGTTTTTGAAAGCCTGAAGCAACATTCTCCACTGCACAAACTCCACCCCCGATAGCAAAAAGTGAATGATTTTTTCTGGTTGGCCAGTCAGGGAGTCTCAGGGACCAATCAGAAGGCTGACAAACGGTCTATTGCCCTCGCCGTCCAGAAATCCACACCACATCTCCAGTATTGCCTTTTTTATGCTTAGTTTAGTGTGTTATGAAGTACCGAGAATAGCTGACCTCCAAGCTCACATTTTCAATATTTTCACCAAAAGGCCCTTTTTAGACATTTTTAGCCCCTGGCCTCTCCAACATTCTCTGCACGTCCCTGCCCCGCACACTCAGTAATCTGATGGAATGAATCACAGCCGTCCAGCTTTCTGTGACTTGAGCGGACTGAAGCATTGTGTACTACAGGGGTCTTCAACAGGGGGTCTGGGACCCCTAGGGGGTCCTCAGAGTTACTACAAGGGGTCCTCCAAATCTTTGTGTGATAAAAACCTTTTTTCTAATGTTTTATATTAACCACTTGAACCCTAGCATCCATATTCTGAGAACTTAAGCCAAAATTAGCAGATCTACAAGCTCACAACACCTCGCAGCGCGAGGCGTTGTGAGCTTGTAGATCTGCTATTTTTGGCAAAGAGGTTTGGTGTAGAGGGGAAAAGAGCAGACTAAGTACAGAGTGAAAGGTTTTAAGTATTGACGGTTCAAGTTATTAAATATCTGAAAACACAAATTGACATGAATCCAAAATACACTGACGATTGTGCTGTCAAACGATGAAACTATATGGAATCTATGAACAGGTTGTGGGGGTCCCTGCTTCATCTCTCTCTCAACTAAGGGTTCCCTGCTTCATCTCTCTCTCAAACTAAGGGGTCCCTGCTTCATCTCTCTCTCTCAGCTAAGGGGTCCCTGCTTCCATCTCTCTCAGCTAAGGGGTCCCTGCTTCATCTCTCTCTCAACTAAGTGGTCCTTGGCCTGAAAACGTTGAAGACCCCTGGTGTACTATATCAGCCTGGTTATTTTAATACGTGGATATTGTTCTGATGCGCTATGGGACACGTTTCGTCACGGAGGTATGGGGGTTTCACTGTTTCTTGCGACAGTTTGTTCATGCATGGTCTCTAGAAGCAAACGTCTGTTGCTTTCAAATTTTCAAATTGTATCCGATTAAAAGTTTGAAAGTACATTGCCAATCATTTCAGCTCTTTTTGATTATGATTACAACACATACATTAATCACTTAATCCATATAATAGCAGATCTATAAGCTCGCAATGCGACGCATAGTGAGCTTGTAGATCTGCTATTTAAGATTGTTATACATTATAAAACTTGAAATGGGATCATGAGTACTTTTACTTTTGGTACTTTAAGTACATGTTGATGCCAATACTATTGTACTTTTACTCGTTATTTTTTTTTACTATAACAGAGTATTTCTATGTTACAGTATTGATTATTTTAAGTAAAACATTTGAGTACTTTTTACATCACTTCTTTCTCTCTTCCATTCTTTGGTTCAGCCATGGCAGTGCGGTGGTAGTTTATGAAGCCATAAAAGCTGGGATTGTCCTCCATAGTTCGTTTAGCGGCTCGGCTCCTTCTGGGACCACCGAGTGATAAAACTGTAAGCCGCTAATGCTGCGCAATACATCAAGTTCTCCAAAACCATAGCTATAGTTTAATAACACATATAAAAAGACCCTTCTCTTCCGTTTTAACCACTGTTGTTTAGAAATCCAACGTCAGCAGTCCGAGACAAGGAGGAACAGTTTCAGATAACATGCAACATCATTTATAAAGATGGGTCGAGAATATCATTGTTTGGTCCATAAATGGCCAAACATTGATATTTGGCGCAGCGGTGGCCTAAAGCTTAGAGGAGTGCTTTTGTGAGCAAAAGGTTCCTGGTTGGTTCAATCGCCCAGACAGGCGGTGAATGGCCACCACTTACCCCTCCCCCAATACATGTTTTTAAATGTGTAAAAAAAAAACACTTAACTCATCCTCTGCCAAAAGCGTCTCACCATGTTTTTTTTTCTTTTCGGAACGCCTTATGCATTTATCAAATGTTAGCAAACAGCTTCAACAGGTGTAAAAAAGCTTGGTTGAATGCTTGATTCTGATTGGTCAAGCGCTGAAATCAGCGGTGAATTATAGGCGTAGGCCTGCACTGTGTGAATTTAGTGCCGCATCCAACATGTCAGCCATGTAAACAAACACACAGCGTAATTTACAACTAAACGTTGCTCTCAAGAATGTTTTTCAAAACATTTGAGGCGAGAAACAGACAACGCAGTATCAGAAAATGGATTCTATCTGATCAGCACTTCCTTGTTTTCCAAGGCGACCGTGTAGCGCTGGGGGGACGCCCAGCGCAACACTTTCAGCCGTCTGTAAACAAGGAAATAATTTGTTTCGTTTTTAGTTTTTAGTCAAATTATTAATTTTATTTATTAGCCGGGTAATAAGTCCTATAACGTCTTGCTGCTTGGTATGGACACTTACGGCGTGTCGTGCCCATATAAGCCGTAATGAATGACCGCGCATCAAGACGTTATCGCATACATAATCACAGTCCCAAAGGAAACAGGATGTGGCGTCATCGAAAATCCAGATCTCCATTTGTTTCCCTTTTTTCCCCATGGAAACACCTTTTTTCTCTGCTTCCTGATTTTCAGGGCCTATTAACATGTATAACGTTCAAACCAATCAACCACTCACTGCCACGCTCCAATGTCCAGATCAGCTATCCTTTCCAAACGTTTCCTGCTTGAAGTGCCAGACCGCTGCGCTGAAGATTTCTTAATGAACCAGACCGCTGAATGTACCGCTATCGTTGAAGGCTGCCATGTTGACATGTGTAAATAGGCTATTTATTGCACGTAATCAAAGGTAGCGGGCGGACAACGTGTCCATTATTTGACAGGCGGGTCGGGTTTGTATTTTGATATAATCACAGGTGCTGGCCTGGGTCAGTTTACAGATCTGATCACGCATGCACACATGCACGCACGTGCGCTCACGGGAGAGTGTTTTCTGCTGGTGTTTCAGTCCGAGTGTATCAAATGGTGCGTTCGGAAATGCGCATCGGGTGTGTGCTCAGTGTAGTGAGTGCCTAAACCTAACCCTAATCCTAACCTCAGTAAAACTATGCCTAAACCAAACCCTAACCTTAACCTCAGTAAAACTATGCCTAAAACTAACCCGAACCGGTGCACATTTCCGAACGCACCCTTTGATACACTCGGACTGAAACACCAGCAGAAAACACTCTCACGTGCGCACACACACACACACACACACACACACACACACACACACACCCACCTGACCTTCTGATCCCCACATAAAACACCCATGCAAAACCTAATTTTCCACCGCCGGACTCCGTCCCACACTCACCCTGCCAGATGCCGAAAAACGTATTCACGCCTTTATCTCCTCAAGGCTGGACTACTGCAACGCACTTCTCATCTGGATCCCCAGCAAGAGCATCCAGAAGCTCCAATACATCCAGAACAGTGCGGCTAGGGTCCTGATGAGAGTGCGGAAATATGAACTTATCACACCCATACTGCATTTCCTTCACTGGCTTCCCGTCTGCCTCCTCACCTACCAGTGCATCCACAGCAACGCCCCTTCCTATTTAAAGGAACTCATTGAACCTCCACCAGCTCCCTCCGCTCTGGAAATTCCAACACACTAAAAGCAAAAAGACTAATCTACGCACGATGGGGGACCGGGCCTTCTGCTCAGCTGCTCCTGGACTGTGGAATGACCTCCCCGACCACCTGAGAGCACCACAGTCCATTGATGCTTTTAAAGGGGGACTAAAGACTTTTCTTTTTAACAAGGCATTTGCCTAGACGGACTTATGGATGCCTTATGCGTTCTTAAACCTTCTTTTTGCTGTGAATAGGTGACCACTGTTCAGATTTTTTTTATTTTCTTTGCTTTTCGCTTTTATTTTTTATCTTAGTCTATTTTAATTTCTTCCAGTTGTCCTTTTGATGTAGCACTTTGAGATTTGTTTCAAATGTAAAGTGCGTTACAAATAAAATGTATTATTATTATAATATGTGGTGTCAACTGTTCTCTATTTGTTCATTCATTCATTCATTCATTCATTCATTTAAACGTGTTCATTTCATTCGAATTCTCAGTGCCTAAAGACAGCTATCAACTCCAATGTAAAATCTGTACTCCTGTATGGATCTGAAACCTGGAGGACCACCAATAACATCACCAATAAACTGCAAACATTCGCCAACCACTGCCTAAGACGCATCCTCAGGATCTTCTGGCTAAATCGCATTAATAACATCAATCCGTGGGAACGCAACAACCAGGAAACAATAGAGGTACAGCTGTTGAGGAAAGTGGAGCTGGATTGGTCATACACTAAGGAAAAACAAAACGTCAATAACTAAACTAACCACACTAACATGGAACCCACAAGGCAAGCGGGGCAGAGGAAGACCCAAAAACACCTGGAGAAGGAGCACAGAGCAGGAAGTGAAGGAGAAGGGACTGAGGTGGAAACAGCTGGAGAGGATGGCCCAAGACCGACGAGGGTGGAAACGATTCATCAATGGCCTATGTTCCAAAAGGAATACAAAGGCCTAAGTAAAGTAAGTAAGTAAAGACAGCTATCAAACCAAACAATTTCTTTTTCTTGTGACTGAAGAATAACGGTGTTGGATCCATGGGAACACAGGTTCTTGTTTCTCAAGTAAATGTCTTGGACATACAGTAACAGTACAAGGCTTCCCTTCACCTGACAGTGACAATATGCAACGTGTCACTAAATTCTCATTTGGCACTATAATAACATTGAACTGAGGTAACTGAAGTAAATTTAATTTAACACAAATGTCATCAGAATTAAACAAAGCTCAGTAAAAACGAAGGAACCGTTATAATTTGCACAACCAATTTCCCCCGGGCAATCATGCCTGGCTGGCAGTGGGGAGACTGGGGACTGCTTTGACTTTCAATGATTATTCCAAAAAAATAATATGAATGTCTTGAGTGATTGATAGCTTCAATTTACCCCTGTCACCGATCCCCCCCCCCCCCCCCCCCAACCTCCCATAATGTCAAATATTAAACTCTGAATAATGCGTAATTAAGTTAACACAGCTGAGATGGGGAAGGTGCATGAGGAAAACACACGCGCGCTGTGCGTGCGTGTGTGTGAAGCAGGGTGTCGCTGAAAAAAGAGATCACAGATCTATTCTAAACATACCTGGGTAAATAGAATAAAAAATAAAAAGCTAAATACAATACATAGCTCTAGGAACTTAAGAGATCGGTGTGGCTACAGGAGTGTTTTTTTTACATATATTTCAGTTTTGGTATGCTTTACGGACCCCCCACAACTCAGAATGTAAAGGGAAACAAAAAAAGGTCAATTTATTTCCATTCGTACACTATGAGTTAAAAACATAAGAGTCTATGTGGTTCCTATTCATCCATAATATAGTTGGGGACCCCCTAAAGACCCCATTTTGAGAACTGCCAAACTACAGTACCACAGCCATCACTGTGATCTAACACAGTGTTTCTCAAAGTGGGGTCCAGGGACCTTGAAGGGAATCCAGGCGTCCCTAGCTAAATCATTTTAACCACTAACAAACACGTCGCAATGCGACTCGTCGTGAGCTTGTAGATCTGATATAGGATACAAAAACCTTGAAAATAATTCCAACAATCTTTTACGGGCAGAAACATATTCATATGGGGGTCCGTGGTCAAATCCATAACATCTGAAACATTTAAAATCTTGTATGGGTACAAACATATTCAGATTGGGTCAAATCCATATTCATCTGGGGGTCCATAATATGAAAATGTTTGAGAACCACTGATTTAACAAGTTAGACTCAGGCAACTAAAGCGTTTGTCCTGGCTCTGTTTTACCGCTTTACTTTGCTTTCCAAACAATAATCCCAAAGGAGGCAGTCAGTAGAGAAGACAACATTGATCATTCCAATCCATAGCTCTGGTTATTGCCACTACAGCCCAGCCTATTACACATCACTGCTCTTGGCCAGAAACCTTGTATCGCCATAGTTATATATATTTTTTTTTTTGTAAATTAATGCCTTACTTCTCATACTAGCGTCACAAAAAAGTTGCCAAAACATTAACCAATGAAAAGTATTAACTAAGCGCTCACAGGTTGTTATTATTATTATTATTTTTAGTAATGGTTTTGGACATACAAGCTTTCCAATCCCATAGGGACGAGTACGACACAGTACATCAAATGTGCAAAAGCGTTCCTCTGTGGAAAATGAATTTTTAATAGATTTTACATAAAGAAGAAAACAAACTGGGGGGTACGTGCGCGTGTGTGCGTCTGTGTGTGTGCACATGCGTGCGTGCAAACGTGCGTCCTTGCGTGAGTACAGGAGCACAGCCGAGGCAGGCAGACGGGGAGCATGCAGCGAGATGGCTGACCTAGATTGTATGGCGGGTCTGAAGATATTAAGGGGAAATGATGTGCATTCACAGTTCACCCCGAACCGCCCAGTCAGAGGTAAAGCAAGGGAGCGAGAAAGGAGGACAGGGAGATGGAGAAAGAAGTGCAGCTCGGTTTTATATAAAAATATGTTTATTTTTTTATGTTTAAATGTCAATAAGTGTTTATTTCCTAATGGGGACAGCGGAACAGCTGAGAGCCATTTCACGGGTCCAAAAGGACAGACCCTAATGGACCCGTGAAATTGGTCGGACCAGACGTTCAAAAAAGAAAAGAGAAAAAGGCAGACCCCGATTAGAGCCGTGTGATTCGTTCCGAGATCCGATTTGTTACGAGATATTACAGAACTAAACCTGACGAACCAAATGAAAACTAGGGCTGGCAACAATGCCTTTCTACCAAGTACATCTAGCAGTGGCAGCCACAGTATGTAGCAGCCATAAGTTAAAACTTGTTTAAGTTATTTCATGCCGTGAACAGTTTATTTTTGTACTGTAGTGTTTCATTTTGTTTCGATGCCTGTTCTATTCTGTAATGTTTTGTCTTGTCTACAAGCAAGGACCACAATGGAAATAATTCTTTGTTGTGTGTGTGTGTGTGTGTGTTTTTTTCTATCCTTTCTGTGAGAAGCATGTGTTAACGTGTTTCTTCTGTAATCATAACATCCAATATATCCAATCAAATCAAATCAAGAGCCATCAAAAAGTATACAATTGCATGTCTTCACATCGCTGAAGAAGGAATCCATGATCGTGCATGCCACGATGCACACTTTGATTCAATGGAGGTATCATTTGATGTGCCCCTCCTTTGTCAATGGAGGCATCATTTGATACGCTCTACGTAGTCACTGAACTGACAGCTGGCACGCATTCAATACGTCCTGTTTGGTTGGTCCGAAGCCACTCTCACTCTGCTGTATGCTGTCCAGCCAACTCTCATGCTCAGGACTCTTGTAGCTAAAATAATTATTTTAACGGAGAGGAAGATCTCTCTTATTCCATGTTTCACCAAGGAAGACCACCCATTTTCAATATTGAACTATGTCATTAACACATCGACTGCCCACCAGGAGGCGCCAGTCATCCCCTCTGAGTGCCCCCATAGCACTTCCATAGAAGAATACGAGGCCCTGTTGCGTCAAAGCATGCGTGATGACGTCACGTGGTCACATGAGCGCAGACAGGATGTTATTGTGTAACTTACTGTATGGGCTAGTGTTGATCATAGCTGTTCACTGCCGATCAAAATTTGGACATTTTGCCGCACGCGGCCACAGTTTTAGCCATAAAACAAACATCGGAGATAAAGGGCTTTAAAGATGGGGAAATGCATTGGAGTATACGGAGAAAAACGGCCGCACGATGCTCTCAGCGTCGACTCGAAGCAACTAGCGGCTAATGGGCTACATCCAGGCGTAGCCCCGACCTAACGGTGAGATATAAAGTTATACTGTAATTACAGTAAACGCGTCCAACGCGTCGTGGGCCTCCAGCGACATCAAAGAAATTGTCGCGTAGACACCTCGTGGGCACCCGCTGTGTTAATATGACTGCAGGGCTCCACTGGCTGCGTCGCGTTGCTCTGCGTCTTGACGGAGTCATTGACGCCGTCACATTGGCGTCCGACCGGCTCCACCGCAGCGCAGCGGCTGTGACTGTGAGGTATTCATTCTATGGCCAATATAGCCCATTTCCAACACAACATGAAAATCACGTTCAAACAGGAATAAAACTATGAATGTGAATGTGTATACAGCACACTATGTTCACAGCAGAGAGCAGCAATGCACCACTGACCACTTTGTCATGATTATAGCCTGTTGTACATAATTTTATCAAAGTAGACCGCTGTATATTACATACAAAGATATGCTAGGATTTTTGGGATTTCTAGTCACCCTTGTGAATGGATAGCCAACAGCAGAAACACACGTATACTAGACTACATTTAAATATAGGCCTACAATGCATTTATTCATATTTTATACATGACTGGACGTTGTGGACACCGTCAAAAAATTGAACCGGGGCGATTTTTGAGTTTGGACGCCGTCAAGGGAGCGTCCGACGCGGACGTTGACAACGCCAGTGGAGCATCCCTTCATTGATTAAAACGGGAGCGTTCCCAACGCTGACGTTGACGCAACGCTCGACGCGCCCGGTAGAGCCGGGGGGTAACTTAGAGGAGTTGTGTGGAAATAGAAAAAAAGTTCCCCCCCTTCTGTGTTGCCTAGAACTGGAAGATTGATTTTGGGGTTTGTATTGTAAAGTATAACTTGACATCACACGTTGTACTTTACAATACAAAGGGGGGGAACTTTTTTCTATTAGTAGTTATATTAATGACATAGTTCAATATTGAAAATGGGTGGTCTTCCCCTTTAATGAGTTTGTATCACAAATACATTTGGAGAGGCTGCGTTGCAATAAACAGGACAGTCTAGCAACATTCTAATACATCTGGGGTCCTATCGCGGATCATCTCGACTCTGTATGACTGCTCCAATTTTAATAGCTTCATATAATGTGTCCAACGTTTAGGTTAGGTACCGGTAGGTTAATTACTCGTGTTTTATAAGCACTCTAGTCTGGTGTGTGTTTGTCTTGTTATGTCTTGTTGATACATTGTTTTAATGTCTTTTATAAAATCCAATACAAATTAATATATATAAAATAATAATAATAATAATTGTAATAATAAGCCCGACAGCAAAGTAATGCTGTGTCATGGAGGCTATGATTGGACATAAGCATGTTTTCCTCACCCTGACTGGCAGACTAATTACTTGCTCATTAACACGTGTGGCACGGCGCCGACGATGCCTCTCCGAGCCAACCAAGTCGTCAAGTGGAAGACAGCATGTCACACAATCCACTGTCACCTTCCTCTCAAACATGAATGAAAAGAGGAATAATGGAATAATGGAATAAATAAGACAAAAGGGAGTGAGGGTGGGAAAGAGCGAGGGAGAGAAAACAGAGGGGAGAGGAATAATGAGGGGAAAGAAAAGAAGACATTAGCATTGCTCAAGTCTCATTTCTGCCTGCTTTTATGCCTCCCCTCTGAGTCCCTTAGCACCTTGTCACAACAATATGCACCTGGTAATCTGCTTACTCACCCGCACGCACGCGCACACACACACGCACGCACACACGCACGCACACGCCCACACACACGCACACGCACACGCACACGCACACTATACTTGTGAGGACATTTTAGGACGCCACTGAAAATAGCTGACAATAGGTGAAAAAAATCAGAAAATGCCAAAAACAAATAGCAGCTCTACAAGCTCACAAACATACTATAGAAAGTAAAAATAATGGACAAAGCAAAGCCATTGGTTTCTGCAGACCGCTTTGAAGCCACTTTTTTGGCGAACTGAAATCCGCCGTTTTCTAACTTCCGGTCCAGAAATGCTACCAGAATTTCTGGACTGAATGCTATTGGCTGCAACCGCAGCAGGGGCGGACTCTAGAAACATACCCTACTTTATCATGATTTCTTAAATTAATGGGACCATGATTTACTCATTAACACATATCATGATGATTTAAAAAAAGACTATAAACTAGCGATTGAAAACAAAGTGTTTATGAGGTTTACTAAGGTAATAAAATCAAGTGTAGAGTCCGCCCAAAACCTTGTATTGAATTCTCTTGTATTGAGATTATAATGTATTGCAACCGGTAGAAGGTGAAATAGCAACATCTGCTGGGCCATTAATAGGAACAGAACCCGGAGGAGAGCTTCAATTCCAGCGCAGGGGGTTTGTTTGTAGATCTGCTTTGTTGCGGGTTACGACACCGGCATGCAATTAAACCTAACCTCTACATATATTATAATCCTAATCTGATTTAACCCCAACATCTTTTCCCAAATGTTTTCTTAATTGTAAACCTAAATATTTGTGAGTAACATAATCCTCACAATGTCTATTTCTCAAATCCTACTATACTTGCGGGGAAGTTTGGCCTCACCACTATAGCAACAAAGTATAGTCACACACGGACGCATACATGCACTTCTTACCCACACGTACAGTACATACATGTAAATACTCTCACTCCCCCTCGCTAATCAATGCTATCCTTTTTGCTCTTCAACAAGGTGGAAAGAAACTAAAAAAAACATGCCTACCCCACACACACACACACACACACACACACACACACACACACACACACACACACACACACACACACACTTTAGTCGCTCATCATAACTACTGTTCATTAGCTGTGATGTTGGGAGTAGAGCTGTAAAAGAAAACGTGATGTGAATGCACTGCACTGCATTGTACACACCCTCACCATGTTCCATGTCATGTATTTGGGATAGTAACCATCAAATAAAATAAAAAAACATATTTGAATCTACAAAACCTCCAATATGTTATGCATAATATAGAGCTTATGTCAGTAGTAGAAGTTACATATTGCATGTATACCAGTGTGCGTAGCCCATTCATTCCCTGGAGCATTGCAAACGCATGGGTGTTATGGTGTGCGATAGCACCAAATCCATGTATAACTCTGGCAGCATGGTTGCTTGCGAAAAAGAGATGAATGAGAGTCAATGTCAACCAAGCACCAGTTTTCTTGTAGCGGCTTTTGCTGAACAGCAGCTTGGGGGAGGGGGGAGGGCTACTCATGGTTCCTGGTATTGCATCGTAATACTTTGTGAAAAAAGTCTACCGGTAGGATAGAGGCTGGTGCACTGAGTCGCTCTTCTTTATAGCTATTACAACACACAGTAAATGGTTAGAGAAACAGCTATATATATATATATATATATATATATATATATATATTATAGCTCAACTTTGCACTATATATATATATATATATATATATATATATATATATATATATATATATATATATATATATAATATTCTTGTTGGTAACCTCAACACCTTGATGTTATTTTATCACTGATACCGCCGCCTGTATTGCGCATGCGTCGCTGCCATGGTAACAGCCGCATGCTGAAACAGTGCCCAAATTTGGAGATGACCGACATCACTGATACGTCTGGGTTCTCCAACATTACTTCTGAGACTCCTACATTCAATCCCTCATATACTGTGCACACCCCATAACCCAAACTGCACATAATTCCGAGCACATAAGTTCGAAAGGGCATGGACCAGTATTATACGTATATTTAATCTGTATTCTATGTAACAGTCTCCGATAACCAGTCACCAGTGCTGTTGCAAAATGTCGGCCAATCAGTGCTATCAATTCATTCTAATTCCTCTAAATCTAATCCATGGAACGTCTGTCCTCGCAAGATACGTCTAAGTTGCTTTGTCTGAAAATGGAGGACATATCTCCCTACATTGTGGCTGTCGATTTCAGCACCTCGTGGTTTGTTCCACTAATGGCCTTTCTAAACTTCTTCCCAACTATGCTCTCCATTGTTCCTTCTACACTTTTATAGCTCAACTTTGCACCATTCGTTAATTCTGAAGGTCCCCGACCTGGGTGCATTCTCCAACAACAAGAATACCTGCAAAAATGCTGATTTTGCCTGCTGTTCACCTAATTATTCAAGTTATTCAAGTCCCTAACCTTGCCCCACGCAACAAGCAACATTTCCGATTGCTTTTTTTTTTCTTTTTTTTTTGATGATTAGTTTCTTTAAGCTTGGCCATGTCAAGAGAATATAGCATCATTATCATTCCTTGGACTAAAACAGGACCAAATGATGCCAGTTAGGGCCACGGCCAATTCAGACTCAAATTATGTCTCTACAAAATTCCACAAATCTCTGCATATCATTGCTGGATAGAAACCTAGTATGTCCAAAAAAGTTCCTTTTTTATTATACTTTTATAAACATTTTAAAATAGTGAAAATAGCTGATCTACAAGCTCACAATGCATTAACCAAGGTATAGAGGGTATGCACGTGACATCATCATCATCATACCCGGAAGTTATGCGGGAACGTCTACTGAGTGGCAAAAAAACTACTTTCTGGCCTTAACAGCCCATCCATCCAAACAACGTCAAACTCACTTTGCCACTCACTTTGCCACTCGATTTGCCGTTCACTTTATGCATGCGCATACCCTCTATTATTATTTGTATTGTCTTTAAACCTTGAAAAAGTACTCAACCTCAGTACTTGACAATAGATACTCCTGGTCAAATATTACTCAACTAAAACTGAACGTTTCTCAGTCAAATTTGTACTCGAGTCAATGTACTAGAGCACATTCTTTAAAAAATTATGTTTTGAAATGGACAAATTACAGAGTTTCCTGAAACCTCTGAACATGCAGCTATAGAACTACCCACAGTGCTGAAACCTGTAAACATGCAGCTATAGCATGGGTCTTCAACAGGGGGTCCTCAGAGTTACTACAGGGGGTCCTCCAAATCTTTGAGTGATAGAAACCCTAACCCTAACCCTAGCGTCCATATTCTGAGAACTTTAGCCAAAAATAGCAGATAGATCGGCTATTTTTGGCAAAGAGGTTTTGTGTAGAGGGGTAAAAGAGCAGACTAAGTACATAGTAAACGGTCAAGTTTATTAGGTAGTGACGGCTCAAGTGGTTAAATATCTGAACACACAAATGGACATGAATCCATCCATCGTGCTGTCAAACGATGAAACTATATGGAATCTATGAACAGGTTGTGGGGGTCCCTGCTTCATCTCTCTTAACTAAGGGGTCCTTGGCCTGAAAATGTTGAAAACCCCTGATCCACAGTCCTGAAACCTGTAAACATGCGGCTATGGAACTATCCAAGTTCCTGAAACCTGTAAACGTGCGCTATGGAACTATCCAAGGTCCTGAAACATGTAAACATAAGGATATGGAACTATCCAAGGTCCTGAAACATGTAAACATAAGGATATGGAACTATCCAAGGTCCTGAAACATGTAAACATAAGGATATGGAACTATCCAAGGTCCTGAAACATGTAAATATAAGGATATGGAACTATCCAAGGTCCTGAAACCTCTAAACGTGCGGCTATGGAACTATCCAAGGTCCTGAAACATGTAAACATAAGGATATGGAACTATCCAAGGTCCTGAAACATGTAAACATAAGGATATGGAACTATCCAAGGTCCTGAAACCTGTAAACGTGCGGCTATGGAACTATCCAAGGTCCTGAAACATGTAAACATAAGGATATGGAACTATCCAAGGTCCTGAAACATGTAAACAAGCGGTTATGGAACTATCCAAGGCCCTGAAACCTGTAAACATAAGGATATGGAACTATCCAAGGTCCTGACATCTGTAAACAAGCGGTTATGGAACTATCCAAGGTCCTGAAACCTGTAAACGTGTGGCTATGGAACTATCCAAGGTCCTGAAACATGTAAACATGCGGCTATGGAACTATCCCTGAAACATGTAAACATGCGGCTATGGAACTATCCAAGGTCCTGAAACATGTAAACAAGCGGTTATGGAACTATCCAAGGTACTATCCAAGGTATTCAAAATGTACTTGAGTAAAAGTACAAAGTATTGGCATGATTAAATGTACTTAACTCATTTCCCACGATCCCCTTCGAAACCGTTGATTTCCCGCTGTACCTCTCTGCAATGCCCGTCGATCCCGGAAATTTAATTAGCTTTAATCATTATGAAACGATTAAAAGTATAGTTGCTGATTAAAGCCGATTCTGGCTCTTTGGGCCCGCCTCCTAACTGTATCCTGTCGTATTTCCTGTTTAGACCGGATCTAGGTTTCCATATCCGGTCTGACGTTAAATCATAGCTCCGTTCCCATAAACAGCTGGCCGTTTGCAATGTTTTCTTATGTAACACTAGCGGATACAGCAGGGGTAACTGCTTGGCAACGGATTTGTCTATTCCAATGGATTTTTTTTTATTCGAAAGCTGTCATCGAGTCTACACGTCTACTAGATGAGTCGCTCACAGATAGTGCACGATGCGTGCGTGTGCCCACGTTAAAAGGTAAGGACAATTTGGCAGCTGCTTACTACAGCTATGTTTAAAATGGCAGCAAAATTGTTAAAGTTCCAAAAGTAGTAACGTTCTCATTGTGCAGAATGTCTCATTTCAAGTTTTCAAATGTATACAAATCTTCTCAAAATAGCCGATCTTACAAGCTCACAATGCGTCGCGATATTGTAGATCAGCTATTTTCAGATGGCTGAAATGTATTTAGGGCTGAAGTTATAAGTAAATAAAGTTTTCGAATAAATGGAGTAAAAGTACAATATTTGGATCCGAGATTTAGTGGAGTAGAAGTGAAAGTATTGGAAAATTAGAAATATCTCAAAATTTACTTTGTAAATGTACTTCATTACTTTACACCACTGCTTGTGGATTCAGGGGTGTCGCACCAAATTCTGGGCCCTGGGTACAATTCACTGCGGGCCCCCCCTGAATGTTCTTCATGGGAGGGTTGTTTAACCCATTTAGACTGGGAACGCATTATTTTGTGCTTTAACTCTTGAAAAATAGCAGATCTACAAGCTGCGAGCTTGTAGATCTGCTATTTTTGAAAAATCATAAACATTTGTGCAAGCCTTTGAATATTTCAATGTTTTTTTTGAAAAATCTATGTTTCTATGTCAGACAGTGGTGCTCAAACTTTTTGATGTGAAGGACCCCCAAATAAAATAAAAAAATTATGTGCATTTGGCCACGGACGCCCATCTCAAAATATGTAGTTCCAGGGACCCCCCCAGAATCAAGATTTGAGTTACAAATGTTTGATTAAAAAAATACATATATTCAAAGATTTGCACAAATTCTCACAAGCTCAGAGCGCCTTGGGCCCTAGTAGCTCAGTCCCACTCCCCCCCCCCCCCCCCATGTGTGAATTCAGTCTAGCTGCCACTGCCAGGTGTGAATGTGTCTAACCGGAGGAGAGCGACGCGGGGCGTGGCCGAAGCATCCGTGATCAGTCAACCAACCCTGCAATAATAGAAGATTTCAACAACAGCTTTTAGATCAGCAGTTTTTTTTTTCGTCACGTGACAACGCATACTGGAAAAGAGGGCTTAAAGTGGGACAGAGGGAAGAGAGATTAGAAAGTGTGAAAATCAGACAGTGTGAAATATGAGAGGACCATAGAGCAGGGGTTTTCAAAGTGGGTGACGGGGCACCCTGGAGTGCCGTGACGGCAGTCCAGGGGTGCTGCGAGATCATTTGATAATATTTTGGAATTTATTTGGAAAACATATTTAGTATCATTTTAAACTTGAAGTACAAAGTTATTTTCAGTCAGTTCTAACCAAAATGGCTATGCGAGGCGTAAATACAAGGTTTCCACCCGACAACGACGATATGCTATAAATATAAGGTGCTGGGAGTGAAAATTATAATGTAGGGGTGCCTCGGATTCAAAAAATATTTATGGGGTGCCCTGAGACAAAAAGGTTTGGGAACCCCTGCCATAGAGAACTAGAGACAGAGACTGAGACACTGAGCAACGCAGGGAGAGCCAAGGGCACGCTGGATTCATTCGATAACCTTGACCACCGCCGTCAGCGTACATGAAGATAGGACTGACATTCAAAGAGGGATGGGATGGCATTAGGTCCAACATTTGCCTAGGTTGTTATCTCAGAGACTACAGGCCGAGGCTCACTCTGTGATCTAATGGCATGCAGGGAACATTCCTCTGCTCACAGGAGCAAAAAGGAGCGAGGGGGGAGAGACGAAGAGAGAGAGAGAGAGAGAGAGAGAGAGAGAGAGAGAGAGAGAGAGAGAGAGAGAGGGAGGAGGCACAACTCCAAAGACAATCGAGTGGTAATTTCGTATCTGATCACCTTTTAATGGCTGTTCTACAATACTGCCACCAAAACATAACATGCTATGTTCATGCACCGTATCTAACATCATGTACATACTGTACCAGCTGGATTGTACTGTGTGTACTTATTACCCACCCCATATCACCCATTCACACAAACATCCACAATGGAAACTTTTTCGTGTCATCCATTTGGCATAACTTTTGAGTAATGAAGTATTCAATCAATCAATCAATCAATCAATCAATCAAGGTTTTGCGTCCGTGCCTGCACAGTGAGCAGTGGGACATGAAGAGCATAGGAGCCAACAGCAGGTCGGGACATATCCGTTCCTATTTTGGGCATATCATTATTGTGACCGAAGGTCGCAGTTTAGTATGTGAAACGGCACATGCTGACTCATGCTGACATCACTCTCTGGCTTCACTGTGATGTCACACTAACAGAACCTTTATGCCCATATATAGAGTTTCCTGGACATCAATATTAAGTCCATATGGCTTCATATGGGAATGCCCATATACAGTATGGAGGCCACTTCAGCCACATACCACACTAATAGAATCTATATATGGCCAAGACAGATGGCCAAGACAGCCCATATCTGTGTGGCTGGTTCTACAGACAGGGATCTCCATGTATGGGCATAAAAGGGTATGATGTCAGATGTCATAGGACTTTCACATAACAAAAGGGCCTCTTACTAGTAGGCTAGAATATTCAAAACGTTTTCTCAAATTGCAAAGATAGCCGATCTGGGAGCTCACCACGAACCGCAATGCCATGCGTTGTGAGGTTGTATAAAAAATCTCTCTCTCTCTCTCTCTCTCTCCCTCTCTCTGCATGTGTGTCTAAACAGCCAGACTATTTTTGATAACACCTCAATTTATTTATTTTTTGTATTTCAATTATGCATATTTTATCCTCTGATCCGTGATGTCACTCACTTGTCTTTCTCTCTCTCCGTCTCTCTCTTGCTTTAAAAGTAGGGCATCCACTGCTGAGTGTGAGCGATTTGGACTGACAGGTCAGTGTCCTGAGAGATCTGGACTAAGAGAAGAGAACCAACGTAAACAAAAGATATGAAAAAAAAAAGAAAAAAAAAAAAAATATATATATATATATATATATATATATATATATATATATATATATATACCAGTAAGACTCCCTAATCGGGAGATAAGCGACCGTTGGTCGCTTATCTCCACAAATAGGCCAAAAGTT
Organism: Nannobrachium achirus; assembly: GCF_963921795.1. Classification (NCBI taxonomy): domain Eukaryota; kingdom Metazoa; phylum Chordata; class Actinopteri; order Myctophiformes; family Myctophidae; genus Nannobrachium; species Nannobrachium achirus. Next base: position 20,501,479 of record NC_137828.1, on the reverse strand, counting down.
TGTTTTACCAATTATCAAGACATACGGGCAGTTGACAGTTCGCCATGGTTACTCATTTTAGTTGAATCTCCATATATGGAGATAACCTACGCATCACACACATAACCTACTGACCTCACCAGCCCATATTTGGGCATGAGCAACTTATGTCTCCATATATGGAGATATGATGACATCACACAGTCCTCAGCCGATGATGTGGCGTGATGTCATACAATACACAAACGAGCCCTACAGTATAAAGGGGCAATTCTTGCCAGGAAATAAGCATTTCTTCGACTCAGACCTTATCGCCAGGGTTGGCTTATAGCAGCTGTCGGTAGGACCATATATGGATTCTGTTAGTGTGGATCTCCTAACAGGGCATCATCTGGGATACAATCCCTTTTATGCCCATATATGGAGATCCCTAACAGAATCCCTTTCATGCCCATATATGGAGATCCCTAACAGAATCCCTTTTATGCCCATATATGGAGATCCCTAACAGCATCCCTTTTATGCCCATATATGGAGATCACTAACAGCTAACAGAATCCCTTTTATGCCCATATATGGAGATCCCTAACAGAATCCCTTTTATGCCCATATATGGAGATCCCTAACAGAATCCCTTTTATGCCCATATATGGAGATCCCTAACAGAATCCCTTTTATGCCCATATATGGAGATCCCTAACAGAATCCCTTTTATGCCCATATATGGAGATCCCTAACAGAATCCCTTTTATGCCCATATATGGAGATCCCTAACAGAATCCCTTTTATGCCCATATATGGAGATCCCTAACAGAATCCCTTGTATGCCCATATATGGAGATCCCTAACGGAATCCCTTTTATGCCCATATATGGAGATCCCTAACAGAATCCCTTTTATGCCCATATATTATGGAGAAATCCCTGCTCTGAGTATCTGACATCAGTGTGATGTCACCTGTTTATGCCCATATATGGAGATCCCTGCTCTGCGTATCTGGTTGCTATGGTAAACAGTTGGTTGCTAGGGTAAAAAACATGGTTGCTATGGTAAACAGTTGGTTGCTAGGGTAAACAGTTGGTTGCTAGGGTAAAACCATGGTTGCTAAGGTGGTTGCTAACGTACACTAACAAACCAGCAACAACAGACTGTTGCCACAGCAACGTACACAAAGGTTTGTGTACACATGTGGTGTGATGTCATACTGTTGCGGAGATATGAGCAGGGCAAAGGTGTGACGTGTGTGACGTGTGACCGACGGACGGACGGACGGACGGCCGGTGGAGGTTTTCATAGTAAACTGCTCCCTGACGGTCGCAATTAATGGTGTCCAAAATAACGCGTTATTAACGAGTTAACGCACTAGCCTATCAAGGGGATTAAAACTTTTAACGCAATTAACGCAAAAAAAAAAAAAGAGAGAGAAAAATGACCCTTTGAAGCAACCGTTGTATTGTTTCCTGCTCTGAAACAACAAACCAATCATAACGATTGGCAGGCGGGGTGTTGAGGACTACTGCTTTGTGATTCGTTTACACATGTGTCTTTCAACCAGCATGCAACAGTGATTGGGGGCAGGTTTAGAAAGGCGCCACTGTCAACTCACTGTGCAGGAAGCCAACATGGAGCAAGCAGGAGGAAAGTAAACGGACAATTTACTTTTAAAACTCTCCCAGATGGCACAATAGACAGAACTGAAGTTATCTGTAGCTACTGCAAGGCAGTACTTGTTACCATCGTAGTCTTTCGAGCCTCAAGTATCATCTAACAGCAAAACATCTCAGCGTCGCCGCCAGCCAACCACAAAAACAAACATTGAAGCAGTCCACGTTGGATGCAGCTTGTGGGAGACCTATCGATCAGGCAAGGAGTCGTAGGCTAACAAATGCCATAGCAAAGTGGGTGGCTACAAGCTGCAGACCAGTTTTTATTGTGGAAGATGAAGGCCTGAGGGATATTATTAGGATTGCCTTGAATGACTACACGTACGAGTTCAAGATCCACAGTCACAAGAAGAATACACGATTTGTATGAAGAGCAGAGGGCTACACGAGCCACCGAGTTGGAAGAGGCAACAGACGTGTCTCTAACCGGAGATCACTGGACATCGCTGGGTAACCACAATTTCCTTGGTGTTACAGGCCACTATATTGACACTGAGTGGGAGCTGCAGTCCCATGCATTGACGGTGATGAAAACTGAAGAGCGACACTATGCTGAAGCATGCGCCGATCGATTCATGCGTGTTGCAGAGGAGTGGAACATTGGAAATAAAGTTGCTTCACTCACCACAGATAGTGCCAGAAATATGATTGCTGCTGCGAGGCAGCTGCCCTTTGATCATGTTCCCTGCAGTGCACACAGTCTCCAGCGTACCATCACGGTGTCTCTGCAAAACAGCCCGTTTGACAATGCACTCGCCAAATGCAGAAAAGTCGTTGGCCACTTTAAACACAGTCCAGCTAACGCTGCAGAACAACTAGAGCACGGGCAAAAACAGGAGTCGCTTATTCAAGATGTCCCGACCAGATGGAATTCAACTCTGGACATGATTAAGAGTGTCCGCAAAAACGAACAGCCACTGAGAGATGTGCTGTCCACGCAGAAGACCAAAGTTTCCATGCCAACACCAGCTGAAATGGACAAGTTGCAGAAGTTGGAATCACTACTTGAGCCCTGCAGGTATAGGTTTTATATTCCTTGTTATGGATAGCGTGTGTGTGTGAGTAAACTAAAGCTAAATATCTTGTAATCTGTGTCTTGTAAGTGTGGCAAAAAAATTCCCTATGTCTTGTATGCATTTTCGTCGCGACATGATGACGCAAAATGCGTCTTTTGCTTGTAGCCCATCGATCCAAAATACACAAAACACATAGGGTATTTTTTTTGCCACGCTATAATTGACCTTGCATAACATGGGATACAGTATTGTGTGTGTGTGTGTGTGTGTGTGTGTGTGTGTGTGTGTGTGTGTGAGAGAGAGAGAGACTGTGTGTGTGTGTGTGTGTGTGTGTGTGTGTGTGTGTGTGTGTGTGTGTGTGTGTGTGTGTGTGTGTGTGTCTGACTGAGATAGAGCGACAGTGTATGGAAGAAAGTGTATATGAAATGTAGGGATAAACATCATGGTGTGTATTGTAATCAGTGAGTGGTCATCTCTCAGTATTAAAATAATGACATTATTTTGAATTGTATTCTTTCTGTGCAGATGTGACTGTACTTCTGGGTGGCCAGAAGTATGTTTCATGTTCTGTGGTGCTGCCTGCTTTTTGCCACGTGTCTCGGATGATGGAGAGCTCTGAAGATGATCCTGCATACGTGGTCAAATTCAAGACCACGTTCACAACAGACCTGGAGAAGCGCAAGGTGAGCATACATTTTGTACATAGCCTGCAATATGGCACATATCTAACAAAGGAAGAAACCTACAGTATATGCTATAGTCTGAAGTACAATTATTGGATGTTTTATAATGGGACCACATTGGAAACAAATGTTGGCTTTTTGTGTTAAATAGATTAAATTCATTTGGTGTTAAGCACTGCTAATACAATCTCCTCTCCTCTCCTCTCCTCTCCTCTCCTCTCCTCTCCTCTCCTCTCCTCTCCTCTCCTGTTTTCCTCTCCTGTTTTCCTCTCCTCTCCTCTCCTCTCCTCTCCTCTCCTCTACTCTACTCTAGGAGAATGCCAACACGAGCTATCTGGAGATTGCCACTGCACTCGACCCAAGATTCAAGGACCTCAAGTGTCTTCTCAAAGCAGAGAGAAGGGAGGTGTGGGATTCACTCTGCACCCTGCTGAAGGAAGAGGGCCAGAGGAGTGTTCCCCAGGAAGCTGTGGAAGAAACACCAGAGCCACCAAAGAAAAGGTCATCCCTCTTGGTTGCTTCATCGTCTGAGTCCGACGAGGAAGACGACTCGGTTGAGAACTGTGTGAGCCGATACAAAGCAGAGCCCACCATCGGTGATGATGCCTGTCCATTACAGTGGTGGTCACAACATGCAGGCTCACACAGCAGGCTGGCCCGCATTGCAAAAAAGTACCTTGCTACACCATCAGTGCCGTGTGAGAGGCTGTTTTCCCTTGCTGGGCATATTGTCCAAAAGAAGCGTGTTTCTTTATCTTCTGAACATGTTAATCAGCTTGTATGCCTTAGCAACTGGCTTGGTGTACATTAAGAAAAGGTTTGCTAAAGAAAAATGCAGTACATAAAACAGGGACTACAGTCTAAAGAACCTGCTGTAAACTAAACAGTGTTATTTTTTGTTGACTTTATGAAAGCATCACCTTAGTCTCACTGGGACACTGAGACACTGAGACTGTTTCTTGGCTCCTACAAAATGTCATTGCCTGCTGGGACACTGAGCGACTGTTTCTCGGTTCTAGGTTCTACCTGTCTAGACACTGTTATTGACCAATGGGTTAGGGAAACCTACTGTCTTTTTTTTGGTTCTAGCCTAGGTTCTGACTGTCTAAAGCAGACAAAATGTTATTGCTCCCTGGGACACTGAGACCTATTTTTTTGCTATTTTTTGGTTGGTTATAGGTTCTGAGTTCTGACTGCTGCAAATATTGGTGCATTTTCTGTGAAGTAAAAGCCTGTGGACGCTGCTAACATTTTCCTTCTTTTAGCTACAACACAACACACCATTTTCTTTCACTTCTTCATTGAAATTTGAGCAAAAAAGATTTTGCGATTAATCGCACGATTAACTACAGAAATCATGCGATTAATCGCGATTAAAAATTTTAATCGTTGGACAGCACTAATATATATATATATATATATATATATATATATATATATATATATATATATATATCACGGTTTGTTAGAGAAACAGTACGGTCGAGAAACGGAGCACTCGCCGTGCGGCACGGGGCGGAACAAGCGGTCGCCACAACAACGTCCTCCAGGCGGAGCCGCTCGATTGTCCACGACATTGCAAGCGGCGCGAAGGCCAGCGGACCTTGGTCCTGCTCTTCGCCCCCGAGCGCCGCGCGAGTTACGAAGCCGTGGTGAATGCAATCGTTATATTTATGCCCAGGCCGTAAGGCCTGGGCAAGCCCACGATAAACGCCCTGTCCAAGTGACTAGAATGGAGCTAATGGCTAATGGCTAAACACTGCCGAGCTAGGCTAGTAAATAAAGAAAGAGTCGCAAACGAGTGACGTCAGCGCCTTCACTAGTGAATGGCTGTCGTCGCCATCTGGTGGTGATTGGTGTGTGGTGAACGACAAAACAAGCGCTCTTACAATGAACGTCCTGAGTTACCCAAACATACTGTAACATATATACTGTTTGTCGATAATGGTTCATGCCTATTGCCTACTCTGTTTACATCCGATCACACACTTTTAAGTCGCTTTGGATGAGAAGATGAGGATGTTTCCAAATGCCTGAAATTGTATATTGTAAAATGGTATGCCTCTATGCAAGTACAAGTAACTTTGTTACTGTCGGGTGGACACCTTGTATGAACAAAACTGATAATTTGCAGGATTCAAATACCCTGACCCTGGGGGGTCATCTTACAGTATGTAACCCAAGATGTAAAAGCATGACAGCTCCGCATGTATTTATTTTTTTAACAACAACGGAGGTGTGACGTCTAAATGGGACTTGAGCCACAAGCCACTAATATAAATCAAAATCCTTTAAGCATATATAGGTTGCTGCTTAGCAGAAATTAAAAACATAAAATGTAAAGATATTTTAAAATATAGACCTATTTTCGTGAACAGAAATGCCAGTTTCCTTACACAGATTTTGGGAGGTGTAGACCATCAGGTCGCATACACAAACTTTAGAAGGCAATGGTAGCCAAACAGGAGGGAATATGGGAAATGGGACAGATCCATGTTGATGACATGACTTTAGAGATCTGTACCGCTGTAGGAGCAGTGTCCAAAAAGTTTGTCTTGCAAGAATCAGCCTGATGGTGGCGCTAGAAGAGGGCCATGTGAGAAATGAGGGGTTGTGGTTTGGCAGCCAAGGAGTGTGTGTGCAAAGTTTGGCATGGATCAGGGCAACAGTGGCGGAGATACGAGTAGGGGAATAGTGTGACGTGACGGACAGACTGACTGACAGACGGATGGACAGACGGACAGCTGGTGGAGGTTTTGAAAGTAACTGCGACCTGACGGTCGCAATAACATTCGGAGATTGTGGAATAGTTGTCTGGCTACGTGAGACTAGTCAAAATGCACTCTGATCTAACGCGGACAGTTTCTGTATGCAGATGGGCGGACCCTGAGAATCTCTCCGGGAGTCTCCGGCCAATAGCATGTGTTCTCCTCCCCCACCCCCCTCTGCTCCTCTGCTCAGCGCAGAGAACGCTGCTGCGTCATGACGTAAACAAATTCGGTGCGATGCCTCTCTGCATTCTGATTGGTTAGGGAAATTCCACACTTCCTCCAACAGTGATTTTAACACGATCGCCCAGGCTTATTTTTCTTCCGATCGCCAAAATAAGCCTGGGTTTCCGAGGCTAGTCAAAATGTGACCCCGTCCCATCAAACATTTGATGTTCGGTCAAATCCGTCACCCGTTTGCCATCATAGGAATGAGAATGTGTGGTTGCACTCATTTGGTTGCACTCCATTGGAAATGACTTCCAGCCTATGCTACTTTACTGCTGGTGTAATGTGCAGCAATAGAGCTCCCGTGGGTGTAAGTGTGTTTATCATCATGGTATTGCTCTGCTTCAATACTGTGGCCTTCCGACCCTGCCTATTGTGGTTGAGTGATATAGCCCCAATGGAGGCCACAGCTATCAATGGGAGAAAATCCACTTGATGTTGCGGCAGAGTTGTATTATCACAGATGGCTGTGGGCAGTGTAAACAGCGGTTCTCAACCTGGGGCCTGGAACTTCTTAGGCATCGGCAAATAATTCTGAGGGGTTGTCAAATGCCTTTCTGAATGTGCTCAAAGAAATGAAAAGATGATTTGTTTAAAATAAAAATAAAAATAAATACAGGCACACTTCCGTGTGTTTGGCCTCACTGAGACAGACCTTTCCCTGCGTTAAAGTTTAAGACATGTTCACATGACAAAGTGTCATGTGAAGTGACAACAGCTAAAGGTTAAGGTAAAAAAAATAATGGAAATGTGACTCTAAAAGGCAATACAATGTACTATCGAGCAGCACAGATACGAGATAATAATAAAAACAAGAAAGTCACAATCCTGTTTAACAGGTGATCAGGGAATCCCAGATTGTTTTCTCTACACTTGCTCCACCACCACCGCACCGTCTCCAGACTTGTGCGTAACCACGCACACGCCACATGAAACGGCAGCTCTAAACAGTCTGTGGACTGTGGATGGAACGATGTGATACACACATACTGTATATGACATGAATGATCTTGTAAGAGGACTAAGAGAGGCGCGAGGAGTCTCTGTTCATTGCAGCCTGTTCATTGCAGCCTGTGTTTGTGGCAGCCAGCTCTTCATTCCCACGCACCATCGATAAAAAACAGAGCAATATGAATTAAATATGCCTACTGTATGTCACCACGGAGCAATCGTACAGAGTGAGCCCCAGATCTATTTTCAACCCAGGAACAGGAAAATGGCAGATGAAGCTACAAAAATAGCAGCAAGCTGCCAATGCAAAGAGAAACTATGAAGAAATTGTCTTATATTGTCGTTGTCGGGTGGAAACCTTGTATGTCCAAAACCTTCAATTTTTTGTTATTATTTAAAAAAACGATTGCAAGGTAGTAGATCTGCTATTTTCACTAGTTTTGTGCGACAGTCTTATATGATGAAGCAGGGCTTTACTTTACGGGGGAAAAAAATCCAAATTTGAAACTTGCAGATACAAGGTTTCTGCCCGACAGTGACGATATAATTGTTCAATATCACAAGCAACTCATTTATACGGTATATGTTACCATCCTGACCCTTTGACTCTGAGGGAACACATTGGTTCCATTTGTACAGTACAGATCAGCGCTTTTACATCGGCGAGGAACCCATACCAACTGTGGCAGAGAAGCCAATCAAGAGCCTCGGGCGTTGGTACGATGCAACCCTCAAGGACACAGCTCAAGTGGAACAGCTCAGACAGGATGCCATCAGCGGTCTTCAGAACATCGAGAAGACCATGCTCCCTGGCAGGCTGAAGCTTTGGTGTCTTCAATTTGGTCTCCTACCTCGGCTGATGTGGCCTCTTACCATCTACGAGGTGCCGATCACAAAGGTTGAAAAGCTTGAGAGGTTGGTCAGCTCCTTTGCCAGGAAATGGCTAGGTGTTCCCAGGTGCCTTAGCAACATAGCGCTGTATGGGAAAGGCATCCTGGAGCTTCCTCTGTCCAGCCTCACAGAGGAGTACAAGAGCACCAAAGTCAGGCTGGAGATGATGCTGACAGAATCCAGAGACCCCTGTGTAGCTAAAACCGCTCCCAACCTTGCAACCGGGAGGAAGTGGACTCCAGCTGCAGCTACACACCAGGCCAAGTCAGCCCTTAAGCACCGCGACATTGTTGGCCATGTGCAAAGGGGAAGAGGAGGCCTTGGTCTCGGAGAGAGCGAACCATCCTGGTGTAAGGCATCTCCAGCTCAGCGAGTGTGAAACTCAAAGGGGGCCAGTTGAGGCACAGACGCTTACAAAGCAATATTTCACCTCCCATCTTCTGAAATTGATCAGCCCCAATGTGTCTGAGGTCCTGACACACTAAATGTCACGGTGTGAGGCAGAAGTGGAGGACCCAGGAGCAGAACAGACAGGCAGGAGCAGAGCGGGTCAAACGTATACCGATTTTTTCTCTTAAACACAAATTGGATTGGACAGCATTGACAACATTTAAGATCTGACAAGGGCACACAAGGAAGTGAGGGTTTGAATAGACACAAGACTAACACATGATTGGCTGAAGACTAACAGGACACAGGTGGAGAACAATAACTAATCACAGGGAGGTGAGACAAGACAGGCAACAGCAACTTGGCAATACAGGAAACACAAGAATAACACTACAAAAATGTATTATAACAATCATCCAAATCAGTGGAGTTGTTTTTTGACGGAACTGCTTGGTCAAGGGATACTGGAGTTTTGTAATCCTTCACGTTGTGTTTACTATCTCTGAGATGCCCTGCGTTAGAGAAGGGGGATGTCCAACTGGGGCCCTTCCTGCCGGCCTGCCGCCTCGGCCCTACTGGAGAGAGTCCCTTCCCATCTCCATCTCCGAGCTTGCAGATCGGCAATAAACCTATGCCATCAACAAGTAACAGCAGAGAGTTATGTTTTAAGCTCTTCTTTTCTCTTTAAAACGGGATTCATTTTTCCGAGTGACCGGTCTGTTTTGGAAAATCCAATCGCTGTCTTCTCTGTCAGCATCTCGTGGACAGCGACAGATGCATGCATGGATGTTACACACACATTGGTGTCGAGCAGAGCCTTCAGAAATGTGTGACCGCATCGTCTATAGTTGCATGGGTGATGTTACACAGACATCGGTGTCCGGGGCTTTGGCTTTGGTGTAACACACGGTTGATTTTCTTTATTTTTATTTTTATCGGTGATTATTATTAACCGTTAGTGTTTACCGGTAACCAATTTCTTAGCGTTTAAACGTTAACGGTTAACCATTGGCTGTCCCTAATTATATATACTAGAAGCTAAGGGCGGCCGAGCGTCTAGTCGGTGACCTGACCAACTCGGGAACGGTGTAAATAGGGAATGAATGCCCCGCCCTTTAATGCAAACCCCATTATAGCTGTTGTCATAGGACCCGTTTTGACCTTCTGTTTGCCCGTGTCCATTTATGCCCATATATGGAGATATCTGTATCTGTATCTGTCTGTCGGGCGACCGAGCGTCTAGTCGGGGACCGGCCTACTCAGGAACGATGTAAATAGGGAATGAATGCCCCACCCTTTAATGCAAACCCCATTATACCTGTTGTCATAGGACCCGTTTTGACCATCTGTTTGCCTGTGTCCATTTATGCCCATATGTGGAGATATCTGTATCTGTCTGTCTGTCTGTCTGCGTCCATTTTATGTCCATATAGGGAGATCTCTGCAGATACAGTTCTTGGTCCAATTTATACCCATATATGCCCATATATGGAGATATCTGTCTATCTGTGTCCATGTTATGCCCATATATGGAGATCTCTATATCTGTCTGTCTGTGTCCCTTTTATGCCCATATATGGAGATCTTTGTGATTCTGCATCCATTTTATGCCCATATATGCCCATATATGGAGATATGTTTATCTGCGTCCATTTTATGCCCATATATGAGATCTCTGTCGCTTTTTGTTTGTTTCTTCTTTAAGCAGAATACGCAGCCTGCTTAAATCTGCATTATTCAAGTCATCCTCCCAGTCCCACGGTTCTCGAGATACGCTGATTACATAAACACACACACACACACACACGCACGCACGCACGCACGCACGCAGAGACTTCTCGCATTTATTGTAAGATATATATATATATATATATATATATATACACACATATATATACACATATATATATATACACATAATATACACACATACTGTATATGACATGAATGATCTTGTAAGAGGACTAAGAGAGGCGCGAGGAGTCTCTGTTCATTGCAGCCTGTGTTTGTGGCAGCCAGCTCTTCATTCCCACGCACCATCGATAAAAAACAGAGCAATATGAATTAAATATGCCTACTGTATGTCACCACGGAGCAATCGTACAGAGTGAGCCCCAGATCTATTTTCAACCCAGGAACAGGAAAATGGCAGATGAAGCTACAAAAATAGCAGCAAGCTGCCAATGCAAAGAGAAACTATGAAGAAATTGTCTTATATTGTCGTTGTCGGGTGGAAACCTTGTATGTCCAAAACCTTCAATTTTTTGTTATTATTTAAAAAAACGATTGCAAGGTAGTAGATCTGCTATTTTCACTAGTTTTGTGCGACAGTCTTATATGATGAAGCAGGGCTTTACTTTACGGGGAAAAAAAAATCCAAATTTGAAACTTGCAGATACAAGGTTTCTGCCCGACAGTGACGATATAATTGTTCAATATCACAAGCAACTCATTTATACGGTATATGTTACCATCCTGACCCTTTGACTCTGAGGGAACACATTGGTTCCATTTGTACAGTACAGATCAGCGCTTTTACATCGGCGAGGAACCCATACCAACTGTGGCAGAGAAGCCAATCAAGAGCCTCGGGCGTTGGTACGATGCAACCCTCAAGGACACAGCTCAAGTGGAACAGCTCAGACAGGATGCCATCAGCGGTCTTCAGAACATCGAGAAGACCATGCTCCCTGGCAGGCTGAAGCTTTGGTGTCTTCAATTTGGTCTCCTACCTCGGCTGATGTGGCCTCTTACCATCTACGAGGTGCCGATCACAAAGGTTGAAAAGCTTGAGAGGTTGGTCAGCTCCTTTGCCAGGAAATGGCTAGGTGTTCCCAGGTGCCTTAGCAACATAGCGCTGTATGGGAAAGGCATCCTGGAGCTTCCTCTGTCCAGCCTCACAGAGGAGTACAAGAGCACCAAAGTCAGGCTGGAGATGATGCTGACAGAATCCAGAGACCCCTGTGTAGCTAAAACCGCTCCCAACCTTGCAACCGGGAGGAAGTGGACTCCAGCTGCAGCTACACACCAGGCCAAGTCAGCCCTTAAGCACCGCGACATTGTTGGCCATGTGCAAAGGGGAAGAGGAGGCCTTGGTCTCGGAGAGAGCGAACCATCCTGGTGTAAGGCATCTCCAGCTCAGCGGCGAGGTCTTGTGGTGGATGAGGTATGCAGAGAAGAGCAGGCTGCACGGTGTGCAAAGGCTGTCTCACAAGGAAAGCAAGGACGATGGATGTGTTGGGAAGATGTCGAGAAGCGAAAGCTCTCTTGGAAGGAGATATGGGACATGGAAGCTTTTCGAACGAGCTTCATCCTGCGGGCCACGTATGATGTCCTACCATCACCACAGAATCTCAACCAATGGTACGGAGAAGACCCTACATGCCCCCTCTGTCCATCTCCAGCCAACTTGAAGCACATTCTAGTTGGCTGCAAGACAAGCTTGACACAAGGTCGTTACACCTGGCGGCACAATCAAGTGCTGAAATGTCTGGCAGCGGCGCTGGAGAGTAGACGGACGTTCGTCAACAACCTGCCTCCTCCTTCCTCTGTTCGTGCATTTTCGGGGAAGTTCGTCCGTGAAGGGGAGAAGCTAACAAAGACCCGTACACCAAAATCAGAGGCCGGGCATTTGGGATCAGCACGAGACTGGAGGCTCCTAGTCGATCTGGAGCAGAGACTCTGCTTCCCAGCAGAGATCGCCATAACCAACCTCAGGCCAGATCTCGTGCTTTGGTCCCCTTCACTCCGAAGCGTCTACATCATTGAGCTCACAGTGCCCTGGGAGGATAATGTGGGCGAGGCCTATGAGCGAAAGAAGCTTCGGTATGCTGAGCTGGCAGCAGATGAAGAACAACGGGGCTGGAAGGCCTTTGTTCGCCCCGTAGAGGTGGGCTGCAGAGGCTTCGTGGGCAGATCAGCTACCAGTATCCTCAAGGAAATGGGAATCAATGGCCAGGCCCAACGTCAAACCATCAAGGCTCTGTCCAGTGCTGCTGAAAGAGCAAGCCAGTGGCTCTGGATCAGGAGGCGAGACAACAGCTGGGCTCCGAAATGACCAAGACGACAGTTAGAGGGGGGCAAGGAAGAGGGGGGCACGCCTGGGACGCCAGGTGTTGCTGCTGAACCCTTCTGAGGTGTTGTGGGCCTAGTCAGCGAAACACCCAAGACGAAGGGCGCCCACCTGACGACCCCAATGAAACCCTTGGCCCCTTCCATCCAACCCTGTGACGACGTTATCATCCTCACCCATGGTTCTCAAAGTATAGTCAAGGATTGTAACATCTAGTCCCAGTCAGGTATGCGGTCAGGCGTAAGCTTGGCTCAGGGAGGAGGACGACCCTGCCATGCAGAGTCCGCTGCACCTATGGGTAATAACATCATATCCTGTGTTCTCAAAACAGTACATGTACACTCCTCAGAGCCACAGACCTGTGAGTGTCCACCAGTGTTCCAACGAGGACTGACTTTCGATACAATGCCTTATACCGGGGGTCAGCAACCCGCGGCTCTAAAGCCGCATGCGGCTCTTTAGTGCCAACCTAGTGGCACTGCTCCCTGGAGCTTTTTCAAAAATGTATTAAGGGAAAAAGATAGGGGGAAAAATATAAATATTTTTGTTTTAATATGGTTTCTGTAGGAGGACAAACATGACACAAACATTCTTAATGCTTTCCAATGCTGTAAAAATGTGTAGAATAAATATTAAATGTAATGCTCATTATGTATTTGTAGCCTACTTAGTCATTTTGACAGAAGGCTAATATAGCTAATATAGACGTTTAATATATTGTCACTGTAAGGCAGAAACCTTGTATCTCCAAGTTTCAAATTTTTATGTATTTTTTTTCCCGCAAAGTAAAGCCCTGCTTCATCATACAAGACTGACGCACAAAAGTAGTGAAAACAGCAGATCTACAAGCACACAACGCCTCGCGGTGCGAGGCGTTGTGGGCTTGTAGATCGGCTGTTTTCACTAGTTTAGTTCATTTTGTAAATGATAAATACAAAACGAAGTTTTGGACATACAAGGTTTCCACCCGACAACGACGATATATAAGGCTTTTATAATTTTTTTGCCGCTCCAGACAGATTTGTTTTTAGTTTCTTTGGTCCAATATGGCTCTTTCAACATTTTGGGTTGCCGACCCCTGCCTTATACCCATGACTCCGCTTTGCATAGAGGCATTTCTTTGTTTGCTGCCACACCCAGCTTGCTGCTTGGGTAATGCCCGTGAATACACGTGACTCTGTGTGCGTGCGTGCGTGCGTGTGTGCGTGCGTATGTTACATGCACTTGTATTTGCATGGGTACGGAATAGAAGGAAGGTCGTCACAAGGATTGGAATCCAAAACTATGTTTGTGCGTGTGCGTGTGTGTGTGTGTGTGTGTGTGTGTGTGTGTTTGTGCGACTGACGACTGTGCGTGCATGTTCAACTGTGCGCGGGCGTGCGTGTGTGTGTGTGTGTGCAGTGCATGCATCCATGTAATTGTGCTAACTGTCACTGCAATGCGATTTCTGCACTAATACCCTGTTCTCATTCTTATCAGCGACGGAACACATTCATTCTCCAAGACAAGCGCATGGACAGCCACATGCACATGGGTGGCACATTTGTGCGCGCGTGCGTGCGTGCGTGCTCGCGCAACAGCACTTATTCAAATATACTGTATGCAGGACAGTGTGTCTGTATGAATGCTGTAAGATAACAGAAATGTGTGAACATGAGTTTGTAGAGAGAGATAGAGAGAAGGGAGGGTTGCTGGGTGCCAGTGGGACATTCACAGACCTGTTAATCTGTGTGTAATAACTGAAACAGAGAGGAGACAACACAGTGCTGTCCCTTTACTCGAGGCCCATTATGGCCCCATTGAGGGTATGAGGGCTCCCACATCATCACTGCTAAAGTCGTAAAAAACCTCCTCTAATGGGGGTCACTGACATATCATTTCAAATGGGGGTCCACTAATAAATAATTTGGCATTGACATGAACTGGTTTGAGAACCACTGCTATAATCTATACCAGTTTTTCCTCAAATGGGGGTAGGGGTACACATACCCCCATTTACGTGAGAAGTGCCCCCCAAAAAGAAAGATATAAGTAAAAATCATGTTAATATTATTCATAGATGAAACATGGAGAAACATGGTGTGAGCCTGCTAACCCAAATTACATGGTGGCCGGCAACTGGAATGTGCTTGAAAGTTTGAATGTTTCAAAGTTATTGAAACATGAAAACTGGACTGAAATCTTTTGGCCACAGTGTTGAAAATAAATCTGCTCAGTGCTCAGGAGGCACCGTTTGAAACTCTTTCACTCTTTCTTATTTGTGATTTTACATGATTGAAATGCACAGTTCATAGCATCATATAGGCAGGCTATTTATGTTTTTTGTCGTTTGTCGTTGTCAGGTAAAGGGGGGTACTTGGATTCAGAAATCAGGGAAAGGGGGTACTCAAGCCAAAAAACACTGATCTATACATCCATGACTCTCCAACCTCCTTCCCCTCCTTTTCTGCTCCTTGGAGGTGTGATCAGATTATTGGCAGGGACCTGCAGCAGAGAATCAGTAATGGCCCCTCTGTGATTCATTAACCTCCGTGCTTGCGGACTCTACCCTGCAGCAGTATGTGTGTGTGTGTGTGTGTGTGTGTGTGTGTGTGTGTGTGTGTGTGCAGGGACGTGCTGGCCATTGGGAAAAGCGGGAAAACTCCCGAACGGCCAGTTCATTCCAGGCCGGTCCAGGCCGGCCATTAGGAAAAAAATTAAAATAAAATGTCAGCCTGCGTTCCATTTTGGGGGCTGGGCGGCCAACAAAGTAAATTGTCACTGTCGGGCAGAAACCTGGTATCTCCAATTTTCGAATGTGTAATTTTTTTCACAAAGCAAAGCCCTGCTTCATCATACAAGGCTGTTGCACAAAAGTAGTGAAAACAGCAAATCTACAAGCACACAACGCCTCGCACCGTGAGACGTTGTGTGCTCGTAGATCGGCTGTTTTCACTAGTTTAAAGGTGATACACCATGAAATTTCACTTTTCCTATTTTAAAACCTTTTTTTGGGGTCCCACTAGCACCTTCTATCCTCACAAAGTCCCATTTCTGACCGTTGTGTCTTTCTCTGGTTTTAAGAAGGCGAAGGTTAAAAGTATCCCACGGGTTCTCGAAACAGGCTATCCAGATTTGCTGCCGATTGTGACGTCATCTGCCGATTGTGACGTCATCATAAAAAATAAAAAAAATAAAAAAAAAATATTTTTTTTTTAAATCTTTTTTCAAAAAAAAAAAAAAAAAAAATCCAAAAAGATTTTTGGGGGGGTGGCGCAGTTCAGGCCAAAGGTGGTACTGCAGCTGAAATGCTCTGAGAGCCATTCAAAAATGAGAGAGGCTCTCTATTCAGGAGTGGTAATTTAGCCTCAAACCTTTTGAAAAACGTTTTTGGGACATAAACAATATGACATAAATACTTTTTAAATGCATGGTGTATCACCCTTAAGGCCATGGCTACACAGAGCTGGATATTTCTGAAGCTAAACATTTTTTTGTGCTGTTGGGGCTTGCAGCCACATGAAGCTGGATATTTCGGCCGCGAAATATCCGATTCACTGGATCCGTATAGACACGGTACCCGGATATCTCTTAAGACTTTACTGTGTGTGTGCTTGTCCCCCAGTGGAGGTCTGGGGACTCAGATTATTTTAGACCTAGATATCTTTCTCGTGTGGACCTAGATATTTTTCTATGTGGATATCTCAAAAACCTGGATATATGAAAAATCCAGCTCCGTATAGCCATGGCCTTCATCATTTTTTAAATGATAAATACAAAACAAACGGTTTTGGACATACAAGGTTTCCACCCGACAACAACGAAATATAGGCCTAACTCATGTAATTGGCCCACTGGTTTGTCACTTGTCATGATCTGAAATGGCAAATCTTTGAGTAGCAGCAGCGCTATGGAGAGATCTCTCTCTCTCTCTATAGCGCGCAATGAGGGCCTCTCCAACTCTTTTTCCTGGGCTGAATCAGGGGCCCAGCACATCCCTGTGTGTGTGTGTGTGTGTGTGTGTGTGTGTGTGTGTGTGTGTGTGTGTGTGTGTGTGTGTGTGTGTGTGTGTGTGTGTGTGTGTATTTATGTACACAATGTGAGTGTGTGTGTGTGTGTGTGTGTGTGTGTGTGTGTGTGTGTGTGTGTGTGTGTGTGTGTGTGTGTGTGTGTGTGTGTGTGTGTGTGTGTGTGTGTGTGTGTGTGTGAGAGAGACAAAGGGATAGTAGTAGCATCACTCTCCATTTGGTCCCACAGCAGTAACTCCCTCCAGTGAACATAAGTCAAATCACACTATCAGGCTAATCTGGAGCAATGCTGCATGGATGGGCCCGATGGAACGCTTCATCTATAATGATGATTAACTGTATTTATAAAGTGCTGTTTTGGAACAGTGTTATTGCGACTGAAGGTCGCAGTTTACCACGAGAAATGTCACAGCTTGTCTCCGTCTGTCTGTCTGTCTGTGTGTGTGTGTGTGTGTGTACATATTTTTACAGTCTATCTATGGGTTGGTATCCTTGTCACTGTGACATCACAGGTGATATCACAGGTGACATCACCTATGTAAAAGTCCATATATGGGTATTTCCCAGAATCCCTTTTATGCCCATATATGAAGATCCCTAATGTCATCGATATATATATATATCACTGGCCAGATGGCCAAGACATGGTCCATATCTGTGTAGCTGGTAGGGATCTCCATGTATGGGCATAAAATATATTGTATCGCCCTTTAGGGCGAGGTTGCATGTCGCCCTGAGGTGTCTTACAGATAGATAGATAGATAGATAGATAGATAGATAGATAGATAGATAGATAGATAGATAGATTTTAGCTTTTCAAAATACGCTGACCTACAAGTTGTCAAGGCGATGCTTCCCGACACGTTGTAGGCCTATGCTTGTACATAAGTTCATGTTGATGAGTGATTATGTTTTGCGTCTGACGGTGGATGTTTCTGGTTGCCTTGTATGGCCTTAATTGGGCACACAGGAGTGTGCTTGTGACATACAGTACAATAAAACAATGAGATACACCTGTGATCGGTACAAATCAAGGCTCTGCACACACCCTTTCATGAGTCACACATCAGACTTGACTTATTTGCAATATACACAACCTTTACGACCAGGCTACACATTTACGACCAGGTAGGTATAAGTGAATGAAGCCCAAAGGTGTTTTCGTATGAAATATGAAAACCCTTCTGTATCTTATATCATAACATAAATACATGTCTGACATTTATAGCAAACCAAACAGCGTGAGCATCGGTTGAGAATTCAGTGAGTTATTGTGACAAGCTCATGCTTCCGTAGACATACATGGGGGCAAACATGCATTAGGAGGCACGGCCTCCACTCAAAACATGGCCATATGACGCATCGCTCCAATGAACCGCAGCGACCAATGAGGTATCTACATTTATACATCTATGACACTTCTCACTTAGAAAACTCTATCACCCTCCTCCCTCTCAGCACAGCACAATAATATAGATATACAGATATAATATAGATATACAGATATACAAGCTCACAGCGCGGCACTGAGTGCCGCGCTGCGAGCTTGTAGATCTGCTATTTTTGAAAAAAGTCGTGAAAATGTGTGCAAATCTTTGACTATTTTCAAAGCGAACGTTTGTAACTCAAATTTTGCTTCTGGGGGGTCCCTGGAACTAAATATGAGAGTGGAATCCGCGTTCCGCCAATGCATTTCAATGAGAGTGAAGCGGTTTCATGCCAGCAGAGGATTTCTGCAAAACACGCTCCATTCTCGTTGAAATGCACTGGCGGAACGCGGATTCCACTCTAATAGGTATTTTGGTGTGAGGGCACCCTAAAGCCTCGAACAGAGTCGGGTCCACGGTGGAAGGCTATCCACCGCGGTGTAGTGCAGTGTAGTCTTTTTGAGCGTTAACGTTGTAGTTTTATGACTCAAAAAGACTACACCGCACTACACCGCGGCCACCGCGGACCCGACTCTGTTCGAGGCTTTACACCACTGCAACGAATGGCCCTTTTTTTCAGGACAGAGACAGTGCACAGCAGGCCCACACATCTTCACACCAAGAGATTAAACAGTACAAATTGATAATTCCACTTGACTAGTGTTGAGACACTGCCGCCCACATTATATAGGCCTAATGTAAACACCAAGCGACGCGCTGAAATTAATTCTTCTACTTTCATAAGCATGGGCGTTTCTTTTTTTTTTTTTTTTTTATCATTAAAGCTACACTATGCAACTTTACTGTTCTATGCCGGATATGCAGGCTTCACCACTACATCGAGGATCCCAAAGATGTTCCTGCTAGCCAGCACCTCTCCTGTAAGGAGTGGACAACCCTCAATCGCCTGAGGAAAGGTGTGGGACGTTTCAGTGCAGCAATGCATAAGTGGGGTCTCACAATGTGAGGATCCATTACAGACTGTGGAACACCTGATGACCAGCTGCCCCATATACCGGCCGCGATAATGGAATCCGTAGGAGATGGGGTTGAATAAATTAGAAGGCGCTGCTTGTGATTGGCTGGAGCGGAGGTCGGGAGTGCTCGGCTGTGTTCACTTGGACTGCACGGGTGAATGTTAAACTGGTGAAATGCTAACCTGCCAACGCTAGTGAGTAGCTAATCTGCCGACGCTGGTGAGTAGCTAATCTGCCGACGCTGATGAGTAGCTAACCTGCCGACGCTGGTGAATGTTAACCTTTATGCCTAAAGTAGTAGCTAACCTGCTGACGCTGGTGAACGGAAAACAAGCGCTTCTTCCCCCACCGTCTCCTTCGGATTCCATAATAGCATACCGGCTGGTGATCGTGGCTTAATTGACCTAGACAATGACACACTGGACTGGCCGGCTGCAACAGGAGCAAAGGACATTCGACAGAAGAGAAGGTTAGAAAACCAACAACTACTTCAGAAAAGATTGTATAAATACTCTCTCTCTCTCTCTCTCTCTCTCTCTCTCTCTCTCTCTCTCTCTCTCTCTCTCTCTCTCTCTCTCGGAGTACTAGAATATAGATTTATTTAAACCTTAACACAACTATATCGCTTATACTACCTTTAAAGCTCTATATTCCAAGTGATCAGTGCTATAGAGTGTTTGTTCAATAACAGGGCTCTCCAAACAGAAAAAAAAAAACATTTTCAGGTCGGGATAGAGATTTTATCCATTAAGGGGAGTGAAAGATAACTCAACAGCTTAAATGTTATGGTGTACCAGTTCCGATTATATCTGCTCACGTCGCATCACTTCCAAATTTGCAGGTTTATCCTGTATCCTGTGTGACTTCTAACTCCTGGCTGGTGTGTAATTATGTCTTAGATAAAAAAGTAATTTAATTTCTATTCATATCAGTGCAGGTGCCAGTCCCATCTGTCTGTCATCTTCGCCATGGCTGCCTGTGCTTTGAATTCAACTCCCACTATAATCATCAGGTTGACTATTGAGGCTAAATTAACATCTATTTTGTTCCCCTATTTTGCACCTCTTAATTACCATGTCTTAACTCAAGACCTGGAGGCATGGCCAATGCTATTTGAGGACGGTAAAATAATTAGACGTGGCATCATGGTGTGACTAATTCAGGGCCGTTTACCACATAGTGCCTTTGGCGCAAGGCACATTTTACCGTCTGCAAAATAGTGAAACAGCATTGGCCACACCTCCAGTTCTTATAAGTTAAGACTAAAGACCTGGTAAATAAGACACGCAAAATAGGGTGTCCTAATCTTTAAAAATGTTCCAGAAATAGATGAGGAGAGACAGATTTCTTCAGAGATCAATTTGATGGTCTGTTTTAAAACAAAGATATTTATAGAGCCTCCAGCCATTTCAATTTGTTATACTGAACATATTGTCGCTGTCTGGCAGAAACCAGCAAACTCAATTTTTCACTTTACTTGTTGGTAAAAAAGAAAAATATATATATATATATTGAACCAATGGAAAAAAAAGTAGTAAAACTCCACTTGGAGACAACATCCAGCTGGATGTTTTTTTTTTTTTTTTTTTTTAACACTTATTTAAAAAGAAAATCTGTCAAACAAGTATTACTGAGAGAGACCACACAACTGGAATGATGTAGTGTGACTTAGGTTTAGAATGACACGTGTCAGCTGTATATTGTGTGTTGTTTTTTTATGTTGTGTTGTTTCGTGAGCGAGGAGGAGATCTGTCACAGGTTTGGGTAAAACGCCCTCAGTCACTGCTTCACCAACAGGCTCGCGATAGAGCCCTGCATCAGGAGCGCGCTCCCGCGGGACCTGCAGGACCTGCAGGACCCGTCACCATATATTGCGGCGCGGGCGGTAGTTTAATCCCTGCGGGCGGGGACATGCGGTCAAAATAAACTCGGCGGGCGCCGCAAAATCCTGCACTCTCCCGCAATAAGCTTTTATCTATACTTTAGCAAGATGTGAATATGTAGAGATTGAGAACGTAATTTCCCCTGCTGAGCCTGAGGACAACATGCAGCATGCACCTACAGACAGTACGTGGACTTTCTCTTTCTCTCTCTCTCGCTCTATCTCCCCCTCCCTCCCTCTCTCGTTTGTTCTCACGCTAACCGGTGCGCGGATAGTTGCAGCGGCATTGTCACTCACTGTTTAGCCTAAATAACAACTATTTATTATAATATAGTCCCATCGCCTATGTCCAATCGCAATATAAACACTTTACCTCTGTTAACAACCTCACAAATGCTCCTCTCTCGCGCACACTAGTCCTGTTGGTTTTGGATCTCAATGGATAAGATACAAACGTCAACGTGCAAGTCAAGATGTGAATAGAGAACGCAATTCCCCCTGCTGAGGACAACGCACCCACATACAGTAGGAATAATCGCATACAGTACGTGGACTGGAGTCTCTCTTTCTCTCCACCAACTTAAGTTCTCTCTCTCTCTTTCTCTCCTCTCGCTCTCTCCTCCGTGCCGTGGCTCCGCCGCTCGACCTCTACCTCTCTCTCTCTCTTTCTCTCATTTTGTTCTCACGCCGCCGTCAGTCCGTCACAAATATGCTCCTCTCAATTTCAATGTTCCTTCTTGGGAGGGAGGCTGTTGGACGTGCTGCGGTACTGTGCGCCGCGGGAGTCCGCGGGACTAAATTCACGTCATTTGTTTGTGGCGGGCAGGAGCGGCGGAGAGGAAATTACAGCGGGCGATCAAAAATGAAATCATCGCGGGCGCGGGCAGGAGTGGTCAGAATTCAAGCGGGAGCGGGCAGGAGCGGGATTTAAAAAATCAGTCCCGCGCAGACCTCTAGCTCGCGATGCAGAAGGGAGGCGAGGGGAGAAATATTCCGTCAAGCCTGTCTTTGCAGACAGCGCGTAGCGGGTAGCGTGTAAATAAAAACTGAAATACTTCTTTGGTAAATATACCTCTTTAACTCTGGGCGATTGTATATTTGTATTCCATAAATAAATGCGTTATTCTGCCAAAGCCAAAGAGCAAATCATTTAACTGATAGGATTTAAAATTGTTGAGGTAATAGTTGTATATTGTAAATCACAGGATAATTATGTATAGTTATTAGGTGGGTGTAGTATAATTATTTGCAAGATTACATTAGATAAGGGCTGCTAGGTGTAGTTCATAATAATTTGTACTTTATTTCAGTGTTTACACAGCCCTTTGAAAATACCTTCCAAGTTCCAGGTGCCTCCCTCTCCATAGACTTCCATGTAATTCATAGTGCACTGATCATGTCATGTCCATGCCTAGATCATGCACCACGTGTGTGCACATTGCTCACAGCTTTCAAACAAAAAGATCCGAATGGAAATCCGTTCAGGCATTCATGAACTAGCAGCCATTATGTTTTCTTAAAATGTAAACAAACATGGCTGCCATGTTTGAAAGATGGGGTTGCTATGGGGGTTAAACTTGCAATTTCGCAATTGGTATCATGCCTACTACATTTTTTTGGGGTCCAAAAACATTTTTAGATTATTTTATATTTTTCACAGAAATTCTCTGGATTATCAGGCCTGGCAGAGAGGGACATTAGCATATTCTCGGGACTATCGGGCCTAGCAGTGAATGAGAGTGTATCTGCATCGCAGGCCTGGGGGCTTGACCATTTTACCCAAACCTGTGATAGATAGACAGAAAACAACGTTTGTGTGGGCCCCAGCCAGGTAGAACTAGAAGACAGGAAACAGGAAAAGAGCAAACAGTATGTAGTTCTAGAATGGCTCATACTCCTTTAACATTGCACGTATAGAACGCTCAGTGCAATTTCATGGAGGGATTCACCTCCGTGGCATTGTAATTTGTCATGCTCTGTGTACTCACTCAATAATTAACCACTTAAACCCCATAGGCTATACTTCGTTGACCAGGGTCCCCCGGGGGTCTATACTTGGCCCCCTCCACAATAAATCTCTTCACACTTTCTTTTTTCTTTTTTTTGTAATCTTCGTCTTTCATGACATGCCTAGAATAGGGACACATAGAGTTAATTGCTGTGACTTTGGGTCGGCTCTTGTCATAAATGATCAAATCCCATTGAGAGTTCCAGCAGAAAAGGTCGTATTTTCCGCCAGAACTCCACTCTTCAAGGAGACTCACACGGACTACATTCATAAAATCTACACAAAGTGGGATGGTATTCACAGCATCACAAACACATACAGTATAATGTAAACTTCCTTCAGCACATACTAGTACTGTAGTAGTCGCAAATTACAAGGTATGCAATTAACACTAAGACCAACCACAATGCAGAAGCATGATGTTGCATGCTGTTAGTTTAATGTTATAAGAATTGATCCTAACCCTAACCCTAACCCTAAAAGAAATGGGTTTAAGGACTGACGTATGGTTATGTTTTGATATTGTAAGGGTATGTGGATCTAAAACTGATATTATACAGGCAGTTCTGTAGGGCTGGGTGCAATAACCGCAATACCGCCATACCATGGTTTTGTAATGCATACCGCGTGACTAGTTCATAACCAGGATTATAATTTGATTCTTTTTTGGCACTTCAGCTACAGTGTGCAGCCGCTTCTTTGTCTTTTAAAAGACTATTATTGAGATACCGCCAAACCGTCGGTAATGACTAATGCCAGATAATAATCTAGTTCAACAGGGGGTCCGGGACCCCTAGGGGTTACTACAGGGGGTCTGCCAAATCTTTGTGTGATCATGTTTGATCACTTGAACCCTAGCATCCCTATTCTTAGTGGAACATTAGCCAAGAAATAGCAGATCTACAAGCTCACACAACGCCCGTTGTGAGCTTGTAGATCAGCTATTTTTTGGCACAGAGGTTTGGTGTAGAGGAAAAATAAGAGCAGACTAGTAGGTATTGACAGTTCAAGTGGTTAAATATATGAAAATACACGTTAACCCAGATTACACAGATGATAGTGCTGTCAAGTCTAAATGGTATAAGAAATAATCCATGTACATTTTTAATCTGCAACTATACAATATGTAGTGGGGTCCCTGCTTCATCTCTCAGAGCTAAGGGGTCCTTGGCCTGAAAACGTTGAAGACCCCTGATCTAGTTACTATTACCTAGCACATCCCATCACAAGCACCTTGAAGAGAATGTGCCTCAGAAGTCTGTGTAATGAATGACACTGATTTGAATGAAAGGCGCAAAGCCTTAACCCATCTTGAGCTTTTTCTTGCCAGTCTATCTTTTTCTTTAAATTATGCTTGAGTATGGTGTCATATTCTCCTCACACAAGACACTGTTGATTCAAATATCAAATTCAGCTGTAAATCAGTATCCAGCTTTAAATGATAGATCAATTCCACCCTTGCTAGGCAATGCTACTAATGAGGTCTTGCTTGCTCTGCTAGTGCTGGGTGTTCAATGAAGTTTTGCAGAATGTATTTTTATATGTTTTTAAATAATTCAACACACACATTTCTTTTTCTTTGGATGTAATTTATTCTAATTCAAGTCTACTTCCTTTGCACAGCAAGTGGTAAATATCAAAAATTACGCATGATATTTCTGAATTAAACATTTAACAGAGACCAGGAAAGTAAAGTATTGATGTTTTATGCCAACATCTCCCATGTTCTAGTAGTGATGAAACAGTTAATCAAACGAATTGAATTTAATCCGATGATTAAAAAAAGTAATTGATAATTGAATATGATAATGAATTAATAATGCATCCCTACTTTGGGCATTAGTTATAAAAGTCAAAATTAGTGAGAAAAAAAAACCCTACCTAGAAGCTCACAACTACATTTTTGTGTGTGACAAAGTATAATATAATGCTCCAGTGCTTAATCGATTATTCAAGGAATCGAGAATGTTATAGATAGAATGATCGCCAAGTAAATAATTGATAGTTGCAGTCCTACCGTATGTTCTACACTAGTGTTTCTCAAACCTCTTCAGGACCCCTAAATGTTTTTGTCCGCGGACCCGTGGATGTTCAAGAATAGCAGATGTACAAGCATGCAGCGTGACATTGAGTAACACTGTGAGCTTGTAGATCTACAATTTTTGATAACATATACATGTAAATGGATAAAGTGGGTGTCTGACTACTTGGGGGTGAGAATATGTTGTTGAAATGGTAGTGATGCTATGTTAACAACTTTTGCGGGGGACCCCCAAAATAGGGAAACTGGCACAATAATTGTGACCGTCAAGTCCCTCCGTCTGTCCGTCACATCACGTCACACTTTTGGCCCTACTCTTATCTCGGGAACCGTTGCCCCTATCCGTGCCAAACTTTGCACACGCACACTCCTCTTCTAGCGTCACCATGAGGTTGCTAAGGCCAATTTGTGCATACATGCGACCTTTAGGGAGTCTTACTGGTCTTATGACTTGATTTGAATACAGTAACCCATCACCCCCGACTTTGAAAACCTAATGAAACTCATCGCTACTTCTACATCGCCAGGTTATTGACCGAATTCACGTTACGCAACTTCCTGGTGCTGACGTCACGGTTGAAGGGGAAACCCTACTAAAAGCCTATAGAGTTAACACAGAAATCGCAAATTTCCGAATAGTACAGTATATAATACGGCTAGCATGATCAAGAACACAAGATAGTAAAAGGCACAAAGCGTTATAATTTACTTTACCGTTCGAAATAATGATTTATGGCTTTAAGTCCAGCAATTTCTGCATTAATTTACCCTTCAAAGCTGACATCAGCACCGGGAAGTTGCTGAGAAATTTGCTGAGTGCGCGTGCGTGGGCAGGCCGTGAATAGGGTCTATTGGATCACTCCAGCGTATAGTACCGGTATATGCTGTCATAGCAACCGCAGAAGCCCCGCTGCTGTGCTGACAGTTGCCATGGTTTCCCCATGGTCAAGCTGTGTTGACGCCCTGGGGGGTCTGTCTCGCTGGTCACCCGCCAACCCTCGCCTTGCCCTGCAGCACCAATAAAGGTGACACGCTGAGAAAAGCACACAGCGACAAACAATAATAATAAGGGCCCTAGATCGTATGGCCAGTGCAAAAATGGCACACAACTGCCATTTATATTTTTACAGGAGTCATTTTTCCTGTTTTTGTATTTTATTTTATTGTGGGCTCGCTGAAAGGCGAGACATGTATGTTAACTTTACAAACCAAGGTTATTCTCCCCAAAAAACTGACCGACAGTACAAAGGCAGCGCCCTTAGCCAATGAGGAGCAGGATTCTTGGTGACATCACCACCAACAAGTGCGACCTGATATAAACCAGTACGACTCCCTAAATCGGGAGATAAGAGACCGTCAGGTCGCATGTAAAAATCAGCCTGATGGTGGCGCTAAATGGGACAGATCCATGTTGATGACATGACTCTAGACATACTGTGTACCGCTTTGCGTGATTTTAGGGCATAATCTGTAGGAGCAGTGTCCAAAAATGTGTTTAAAAAAATCTGCCCGATGGTGGCGCTAAATGTGACAGATCCATGTTGATGACATGACTGTAGACATACTGTGTACCGCTTTGTGTGATTTTAGGGCAAAATCTGAAGGAGCAGTGTCCAAAAATGTGTTTCGCAAGAATGGGCTTCATGGTGGCGCTAGAAGAGGGCCATGTGAGAAATGGGGTGGAGGTAGTGGTTTGGCAACCAAAGGAGTGTGTGTGCAAAGTTTGGCATGGATTGGGGCAACGGTGGCGGAGATATGAGAAGGTCAAAAGTGTGACGTGTGACTGACTGACAGACAGACTGACAGCTGGTGGAGGTTTTGATAGTAACTGCGACCTGACGGTCGCAATAACAACAACACCCACATGAAATCTTTTGTAGTATGTTCTCCCAAATCTTTATATACTTATAAGGTTATTCTCTTCAAAAGACTAACCGAGAGTACAAAGGCAAGGCCTTTAGCCAATGAGGGAGCAGCGTTCTTGGTGACATCACCACCAACAAGTAGTGGGACCTGATAAATAACAACCTGATAAATAACTAGACCAGGTCAACCTGGTTGTGCCAGACCCCGGTTCTGCCAACCCCCTGTCTGTCATCATCATTTATGACATCATGCCTTTTGTAGGCATGTCATCATCATGTCATCATCATATATACCCTTTATATAGAAAACCAGGACAGACAGACCGACATTTGCTTATGTAGGCCTACCCATTTCATGGGTCTGGCAATAACAACAATAGCAATTAGGCTATATACTAAAGTATATAAAATGTAGTAGTCTCAGAAGTAATGTTGGAGTGCCTGTTGGGTAGATCTTTGTGCCCACACGGTTTCGTAGGAACAGAATTTCTAGTTAATACAATTTTGTTTATTTTATTATTATTAATATTTTATTTTTATTTTTTTTGGGGGGGGGGATATGTGTGTTCGCCTTTGATTATTGAACATACCCAAAATTGGGACGCTAGGTTGAAAGTGGGACAGGCGTGGAGAAAATTGTGCACAAAAGAACATCATTTGAGGTGATGTGAATGCTAGGGGGTTGGCATTTTTCATCCCCTGGGACCACAAAAAAGGGACCTGCCAGGAGGTGCTATACATACACCCATGACTAATTCCGAGGCTTAATACCACCCATTAGTGCCATGCACTGACATTTGCATCCGGATAGTTAGCTAAATCGCAGTGGAAAACACCCTCCCTGCGTTTTTGCACACACTCATCAGAGTTACAGACCTGTAAAGCTTGGTGTAACTGTAAGGGTTGTGAGCTTGTAGGTCTACTATGCTTGGCCGTTCTTGTCACGCGACACCCTCTCACTCTGGCCTCCCATTGTCTCAGTGAGGGTTCCATAATGAGAGAAAGACTTCAATTGGCGGTACCGTATGAGTACAGAGCAGCCACGCCAAAAGCACTACAAAAATGTGTGTGTGTGTGTGTGTGTGTGTGTGTGTGTGTGTGTGTGAGTGTGTGCGTGCGTGCGTGCGCGTGTAGGTGGGTTTACGTGGATACGTGCATGTGTCTTTCTTTCTGCCTCATGTATGTATGTGTGCTGAGCTCATGCGCTCTGCCCGCCTGCGTGTGCGTCTCTCTGCATGTGTGTCTGTCTCTCTTGCGTTTGTGCACCTCCAGCATTAAATTAATCCTGATGGCCTTTGGACTCATTTGGTGGAGTTTGTTGCAATCGTCTGACGGTGGCAGACGTAGGGAATGATGTAATGCCTTGCAAGGCGGGCCCCGGATCTAAGAAAAAAGAAAAACTCCGCTCAAGGCTCATCCTCTGTCACAAGAGTTTAGGAAGACGGGCACACGGGCACACGGACACACACACACACACACACACACACACACACACACACACACACACACACACACACACACACACACACACACACACACACACACACACACACACACACACACACACACACACACACACACAGTCTAGCAACTCCCAAAACATAAAAGTTGGACTCGCTGCCCTGTATTTGGTTTCACTAGCCGGTTCTCAATCTTTTTCATGTGAGGGATCCCCAAATTAATGTGAATTTGGACTTGGTGTAGTTTGTAGATCTGCAATTTTTTATGAGCCGGCATATAAACTATAAATGGATAAAGTGGTTAAAAGGATTGCGATGCTGTATTAACTACTTTTGGGAAAATGGGGAAACTCAAATAAATAGAGAAAATAAACCTAATCACTAAATGTAAAAATGCTAATATTGATTAGCTGCTCACACCATTTAATAACCTTACTATTCACTATTAAATGCAGTTTGCCTTTTCATTTACAGGTGAATTCACACACACACACACACACACACACACACACACACACACACACACACACACACACACACACACACACACACACACACACACACACACACACACACACACACACACACACACACACACACACACACACACACACACACACACACACTGGGGTGACAAAGGGGCGCTGTTGAGTAGTTACTATATAATTATGTAGCAAGAGCTGCAATACCGCTGGGTGAGATGCCGCGGGAGCGCACTTTCTTTTCAAGCTGTACGCACACGCGCCTCACATGCACATGCGTGCATGCGCGTGCACGCGTGCAAGTCAACACTTCAATCCCCCTACCTGGCTGCTTTGCATAATAATACTCGGGCATGCCTCACCTAGCCTGATACTTCAGTCCGCACATCACCACCCCCTGTTGGTGGGTGGTGTGTAGTGTGGACTGAACCCGCATATATTTTATTTTATTTCAGGCTCGCCTGAAGAGCGGGCGAATTGAATGGGCCAATCAGGGTTGTATGCTTGGGGCACGTGGTTTGGCTGCTCCGGTCTCAGCCCCCTCCAAACAGAGCTCTTCTGCCCACGTCAGAGCAGTGTAGGCCCACGTGAGATTCACTAGTGGACTCTGATTGGTGTCCTCTGCCCACGTGAGAGTCTAGTGGACTCTGATTGGTCCGTGAAAACTGTCATGGTGGAGTCAGACTCGACTCGAATTATTTTAATAAACTATACAATAGTGCCGTTTCATTACGTTTTAATACCATTTTGCACTAACGTAAACATGCAGTCATATAATATGTTATGAGAAATAACGTATTTTTGCAATGACACGCCACGTCGCCGTCGGAGGCTCTAAGCGTGTGTGTGTGTGTGTGTATGTGTGTGTGTGTGTGTGTGACGTCAATAGGCTTTAGCCCGCCCCCGCTGAAGTAGAATGTCTGCTCGAAATCTCAGACTCTCTCCCCCACGTAGTGTGGTGTGTTGAGTCTGACGCTTGCAGTCAGGCTATGCCTCACCTACTGTACGTCCTCACAGCAGGAGGTTCGCCTCGTATTCTCTGATGTGGCTAAGTTAAAGGAGCTATAGTCAACTTTTTCTTGGAAAACGGATGCTAAAATAAAAATAATGTTTCGAAAATATTTTATAAAAAAAACAAGCTTCATATGTCTAGATAAAAGTAGAAGAAGCGCTACGTGGATCCGTAGGTAAAGCAAAAAAGTGTAGTGTGGACAGCTGCTCTTTGGAGAGGGTATACAGATAAGAGGACAAAAAATCTAGTTCCATTCCATTATAAAAAGATGTGTAGAGATAAGGTGGGGAACTTAGACAAGATCCAAGGCAACTCTGTTACTTGCAAGTAGAAAACTATTTTATTTAAATCATGGCAGCAATGTTAAAAAAACGCGTTTCAGCCTCGTAGCGACTTCATCAGGGTCCGCAGCTTCATATATGTGTTTCTATTCAAAAATGACCACAAAAAGCGTAAAATAATGATAAAATAATAATTTTGGTCATTGTCAGACAGACACTTTGTTTACATTCTAGTCTATAGACTAGGATGTAAACAAAGTGTCAGCCCTACAATGCTCCTTTAACGTGCTTAGCTGCACTAAAATAGCTCGGACGAGCAGCAACAACTCTAGTACAGTGTTTCTCAACTTTTTTTTGAGCGGTGGTCACAACGCTCCTATACGTGGCCGTGTGTGTGGGTCTGTCTGTCTGTCTGTCTCCGTGTCTGTCTGTCTGTCTGTAGCCTGCAGTAACCTTTTCTGACCACACATGTTAAGGGAGGGGCGCTGTTGCACACACACACACACACACACACACACACACACACACACACACACACACACACACACACACACACACACACACACACACACACACACACACACACACACACACACACACACACACACACACACACACACACACACAACCGCTCAGTTCACACGAGTGTGATTTTTATGCCAGGGCACACTTTTCACAGCCAAAAGATCCGAGGGCACACCTAGATATATGGAGTGTGTGGCCATTTTCAAAATGTTTGCCTTTTTCTTATATTATTTTACACTTTGGCCAATGTTTTACCAGTTTTTATATAGTTTGTTGATTATTTTTGATGCAGTAATGGTCTAGTTTACTTTCTTTCTTGAGGTATTAAAAAGGTTTTAAAAGTCCTTAAAGGAGTAGTTCACCCCCAAAATGACTTTATTTCTATTGATTACTCAGGCCATGGAGAGTAGAGTTCAATAATAGTTTTGTCACATTCCTAAGACAAAAATGTGATAACAATAAATTTACCCCCATTGATTCCGGATGGTGACCCGTTTCGAAACGGGTCACCATCCGGAATCAATGGGGGTAAATTTACTCGAATCAAAATTTTGTCTTAGGAATGTGACAAAAACCAAAAAATATTATTGAACTCTACTCTCCATGGCCTGAGTAATCAATAGAAAAAAAGTCATTTTGGGGGTGAACTACTCCTTTAAACCGTGACTTCTTTTTATTTATTTATTTATTGTCGCTGGAGTAGCGGGAACGCCGCCGTCGTCTCCGCAATGCTGTGGCCCTCGGCTTGGTGCCCTAGACATAATTCGGCCCTTGGGGAAAACTAATTGGGGAACCCTGGTCTTCATTATCTGGAAACTGAGATTTTTTTTTTTTTTTTTTGGGTGATTGGTGGTTGATCAAAGTGAAGAATAATCCCAGCAGTAAACAGCTGTTTCAAAGTGCCAAACTATAAATGTTTCTTTGAAATAGGAGGCGGATAACAGGAGAATGACACTGTGCGATTGTGACGGGAGTGCGTATTAACACCACAGTTGTCACCAAAGACCTATTTACGGCTCAGCAAACGAACGGCTGTCTTGTCGTCAGCAGCAGTAGTTGTTGATTGAATATATTTATTAACCATATGCTTTCTTCAAAATTTAACACAGTCAAATGTAATGTGGGCTGTGTGTGATTTTTTTGTTTTTCCTTACCTTTGCAAGTAGTCAAAGAATACTTTTCTATTTTTCGTTCAATCCCCTGATCGATCGCAGACACGGACACAAGTGCTTCTTTGGAGGGGAAAAAAGCGACTCCTTTGAGCCTTGTAATCCATAGTTATTGATTACCAATTGAAAAATGCACTGTTTTGACTAACAGAGTGAGAACACAGAAGGGGAGAAATAGACCACCAGTAAGACCGGTCGAAATAGACCACCAGTACTCCCGGTCGCTCCTAGCCCGAGTTACGGCATTTTATGTCTGCTGCAGTGGCGGGGGTCCTCCACTAGGGGCATCCATGCTGGAGCACCAGGAGTCGGTGGTCCCCGGGAATTCCCCGTGAACAGCCCCGTTTGGGTGGTCTTTTGGTCATTTTTGCACTTTTTGGCGGCGGCGGAAGGGGGTCCCTGGAGCTCCGGGGGTCCCTGGTGGGGTGGAGGTTGTGAATTGGCAGGCAAGGAGTGTGTGTGCAAAGTTTGACATGGATTGGGGCAACGGTGGCGGAGATATTGTCCTCTTGTCGATTTCTCAAATTCTACTATACTTGTGAGTAGGGCTGTCACAATTATTACATCATCGTCTAATTATTTGAGGTAATCGCAATTATTTTGCATAATCGTCATAATCGTTTCCATGTTGAGAAATGATAATATAGTTTCAAACACTTTAAAAAAGTAGTGGAAATAGCAGATCTACAAGCTCACATGTGACGCATTGTGAGCTTGTAGATCGGCTATTCCCACTATCAAAGTTCTTTTTTAAGTATAAAGTTCTCAGATATGTCAGTAATTTCTTTGTATATTTAAGTTATGTGTCATAATTGCCATGTGCAACTTCAAAGCCTAAAAGCCAAACAGAAATGTAATTGTCAACGACAAAAACACGATTAAATCGTTAATCGCAGCTATTTGAGTGACAATTAATCGTCATGTAAAATGTTGTAATAATCGTGACAGCCCTACTTGTGAAGGCATGTGGCCCTCACATGTATTACACACGCACAGACACACAATGTGATCCTGAAAGGCCTCAAGTGAAGTGCTATAAATGCCATATCATATCTGTCTAGTGGAGGGATCATCAGGGCTCGTCGTGACCTCTCCCACCCCCCCCCCCCCCCCCCCCCCCCTCCTTATCTGCCTCATATCGACGCCGCTACTTCCAGCTGCCAATCAACCGCTGCCTGGCTGTGAACTGTGGGAAACAGATTCTGATGGTGACGAGGTAGTTGCTGCCGGAGAGAACAGAGAGACGGAGGGCCAGGAGAGCTCGGCCTGAGCCGTTTCATATAATATTGCTCTGGTGTGTGGGGGTTTGTGTCGCTGTGTGTTTTGGTGGCCGTTTTAATTTGATGGATGATTGCAGCAAGGGGGGCACGCACGCACGCACGCACGCACGCACGCACGCACGCACGCACGCCACACACACACACACACACACACAGTATATTAAAAATCACACCCGTGTGAACTGAGCGGTGGTCGTGGGGGGGGGGGGGCGGGAGGGGTGCCTGTGTGTGTGGGGTGGGGGTGTGTGTGTGTGTGTGTGTGTGTGTATTGCAGTTGATGCTCAGGGCAGGCTAGACTCAACAGCACCTCTCTGGTCACCCAGGGTACTCAGGCTACACCAGAGGCTACATACAGACAGACCCACACACCAGAGGCTACATACAGACAGACACACACACACACCCACCCACACACACGGCCACGCTATGGAGACGGTGTGACCACCGCTCAAAAAAGCTTCAGTAGCCATCCCAGGTACAGTTTCACCAACCAAGGGTTTTTTAGTTTTTAATGAAAGTGAAAAAGACATGATTGGCAATGAATGAGAAAGGTCCGTGTTCGCTAAGTGTGCATGTCCAAACCGAGCTCCTGATTGTACTGGCCTGCCTTCTCCGTTCACTCCAAAATATCACCATATTTTTGGTTGGCCCACACCACCAAAAACGTCTTTGCATTTAAAATGTCTTTAGCGTACAGCTCTTTCTGGTGTAAAAAAATAAATAACCACAGGGTACAGGAACGTTACATCAACGACAATCTGGATCTCTATTTGTATCCTGTTAATTTTTTCAAGGAAACGCCTTTTTAACTAGCGGACGCATGGCCCAAACAACTCGCTTTTTAATCATGGAAGCACAGAGTCCGTGATCGATCAAAAAATCGAAGGGGAAAAAAATCGGTGACTATTTTAAAAGGTAAAAGGAAAATATCTGGCAGTGAGGGCTATTTTGGTTAAATATTAAATGACAGATCCCTATTCACCAGCTCACAGCCACCAAAAAAATATAATTATGACAGAAATCCATCTGTAGAAGGAGCTCTGCCACCCATGCATGTACTGTACTGTTACACCCCTAACAATGTGTGGACTTATTTTTATTATGACGAATTTGATGAAGTCTTTTCATCGTGGCTGACCCCAAGAGCTGCTGCAGAAACCATGTTTATGTCACCGGGCATTTTTATTCGCTTGTTCATTGACGTGTGTTCTGTGTTGTGTTGACAGTGAATGCTGTCCACTTTAATCCATTTCATTTCACAGTCCCTGAGCCCACAAAGGCCGTTTTTCCCCCCCATTCAACTTCACATTGTGCTTGTTCTGAATAAAAGCGTACAGTTATGTGTCAGTATGAGCTCTGTAGAGGTGGTCCATCCTGAAATTCAGCATTTTTATTATTTATGCTGCTCAGCGCCTCGTGAGTCATCTAGTGCTCTGCTGTACATCTGACCAGCAAACTGTTTTAGTTTTTTTACTTGACATTTTCATATCACGATTATTGTGACAAAAGAAATCGTGATTTACGATATTATAGCGATAATCAAAATCCATTATCCTGGGGTGGAACATTTGCCAAAAGATAGCAGATCTACAAGCTCACAACGCGCCGCAAATCGGCTATATTTTGGCAAAGACATTTGATAGAGAAGGGGGGAAAAAAAGACTGTATCAAGTATTATAAGTACCTTTTACCATTATAGAGGGTTTAAGTGGATACAGCAGCTCGGCAAATAAAAGGTGAATTGATCCCCAGTGCATGACGGAGGACAATATCAAGATGAATTAAATCTCCACGATACGATTATCGTGAGTGTTTTTTATCATGATAAACGATAATATCATGTATCATCCCATCCCTACTACTCTTTTTGGAGGACTATCAGATCAAATGTGAGCGCCAGCTCCCGCAGTGAAAACACAAGTGTTATTCAAGAATTAAAAAATCAAACCAAGTTTGAAGTGAGTGGTTTCGCTGTGTGTGTGCGTGTGTGTATGTGTGTGTGTGTGTGTGTGTGTGCCCGGCCGTGTGTATGTAGCAGTTCATTTCAGGGTTGCATGTGTGCACGTGTGTGTGTGTGCGTGTGTGCGTACGTGTGCGTGCATGCGTGTTCGCGCGTGTGTGTGTGACGCAACAGCGCCACTTGGTCACCAGCAGTATTGCAGCTCATACTACAAACATAGTCACATACTGTACCCACGGACAAAGTCACTCTGA
This sequence comes from Nannobrachium achirus, assembly GCF_963921795.1. Taxonomy (NCBI): domain Eukaryota; kingdom Metazoa; phylum Chordata; class Actinopteri; order Myctophiformes; family Myctophidae; genus Nannobrachium; species Nannobrachium achirus. Next base: position 20,466,207 of record NC_137828.1, on the reverse strand, counting down.
GGAGACGGTGTGACCGCTCAAAAAGATGAAAATGTATAGTTTTTTTTTGCTGTGCGTGGATGTGCAGATTGGGCACGCTCCCCCGTGGGTGCGTGCGGGTGTGTGTGTGTGTGTGTGCACGCGGTGAGTGTTTGTATTACTATGCTTCTGAGGTAAATGCACAACCCGTCGATCGTCTATTATCGGCTTTAGGGTTCTGGATTAAATTGTCAAAAATGTGTGTGTGTGAGTGTGTGTATGTATGTGTGCGTGCGTGCGTGCGTGCGTGCGTGTGTGCGTCTTTTCTGCTGGTAGTCTATGAATTATGAATTGCAGACATCTGGGGAGAGAAACAGAGAAATGCCTTCATTTTAAGCCCACCACGCTGCATTAACATTTAATAGGTGGAGGAGGGATCCAGCAATTTGTCCAAATGTTACAAGCTGTTTGACAGGAGAGTACCCACATGTTTCTGTTGCATTGTAGCCTGGGTGCCAGCCTGCTCGCTCCGTTCAGTTCCGCGATGTGTTTTGTCTCTCCACATCACAGTCTGGAAAGCCTTGTATCTCCAAGGGGAGGTGGGGACATAGAACGCGGCTTTCCAGCCACCGCGGCTTCCGATTGGTCTATGGTGCGGGGCGGGGCGGGACAAATACACCAGTGTGTATTGGCTGGCTGATGACGTAGCTACCCTAACCCTACTCTGATTCGTTGGAACAACACCCGATCAGCAACTACCTCGCTACGTCACAACGGACGATCAGAAATACGAGTCAACTGAATCATTTCCATACTGTGACGCGGAGAGACGAAAAACGAATCGCGGAACGTGCGAACAGGCTGGCACCCAGGCTAGTTGCATTGTGTTGTTTTCTGTGTATTTAGAAAAGGGGGTGGCAAGAATGTTGCCAACAGCGCAGTCTTGTTACCTCTATTAAAAGGTCCTTAATACTATTGCCAACTACCTGATATTCCATAAGGCACATCTGGCGCGGCGTCCCTTATCTTAAGGGACACAGAGAGAAAGATAAAATCTCACTGCATGTACAGTGTGTCGGCGCACAACTGCGCACACACACATTGGTAGATGCAGTTATGGTTACCGCTCTGAGAAATCGGTCTATATGTACAGTTTTTGAGCGGTGCTAACTTCTCCTACATCTGGCTTTGTGAGTATGTATGTCCGTCCCACACTTGGCTCACTGGCAAAGCTTTGCAGGACGCTTAACTCATAAAAGGCACCGCTCACTTCACACTGGGTGTGATTTCTGTACGTACTATTAACCACTTGAACCCCACCATCCATGTTCTGGGGGGAACATTGGCCAAAAGTCACACCCAGTGTGAAGTGAGCGGTGCGTTTCATGAGTTAGTTTCATTAAACGTCCCGCGAAGCTTGGCCAATGCCCAGCTTTGCGGGACAGACAGACAGACAGACAGACAGACAGACAGACAGACAGACAGACAGACAGACAGACAGACATACAAAGCCAGATGTAGCAGCGGTTAGCACCGCTCCAAAATAAATAAGGCAACCCTACTCCTTAAACACTATAAACCATGGGTCTTCAACAGGACCTACTGTACGTGGTCCTCAGAGTTACAAAAGGCAGGCCACTGTTTTATTTGTTTGTTTTACCACTTGAACCCTGACATCTATATTCTGGGGGGAACATTCTACATCAAAACAATTAGGTATAGAGTGGGGAATGAGCTACACACAAAGATCAGGTTTACTAGCCTTTAAGTGGTTGAATGCCCGAAAATATAGAGTGACATGGATTCAACATTTTAATTGAAAATATCATGTGTAAACGAACAAACAAAATGTACACCAAATAAGTATAGCCGGGGACCCACAAGCCCAAAAGCTCAAGGAATAGGGTAGGACCTGTGATTTTCTGCCGTACTTTTTATTTCTGTTTCATCTACTAGTTTGGTCATTAAGGTCCACTAGAAATATTTAAAAAATAAAAAGAATCTGCTTTAAGTAGCATGTGAGGGGTCAAACTAGGGGTTCTCCATGATTCTGAATCCATTGCAAGCATTTGTTTTGCATGAAAAACATTCCTTGGGTTAACTTTCGGCAGCCCAAAACTGTGAAAAGTGGAAAAAAAGTGATGAATCATCACTTTTCACAGTGTTGGGGGGCCGAAATCTAGCCCAAGGAATGTTTTTCATGCAAAACAAATGCTTGCAATGGATTCAGAATCATGAAGAACCCCTAGTTTGCAGTGATGTTAATAGGTTTTCAATGTAATGGGTCCCGGGACCCACAGGTGGTCATTCAAATGAGTCCCAGAAAAAATGTATGGGTCCCCAATTTGGGTCCCCATTTTTTTTTTTTTTGCATTGTGAGCTTTTAGATCGGCTATTTATAAAATGTTTGCCTCTTTCTTATATTATTTTACAATTTGACTAATGTTTGGACATTTTTGATAGTAGGCCTATAGTTTTAGTTTGTTGATTACTTTGGTGCAATAATGGTATTTTTTTATTTTCTTGGGGTAATAAAAAAGTAATTTTCTCAAGTACTGTACTTATATGTACAATTTAAGGTACTTTTACTTTACTGGAGTATTTCCAATTTTCATTACTTTTACTTCTACTCCACTACATCCGAGGCAAATATTGTAGTTTATTCCACTACAATTATTTGAAAACTTTACTAGTTACTTTGAAAAGTATAGCCTACATAACCACTTCAGCCATGGCTATTTTCAAAGGATATTATTTGGTAACATGTGAAACAGAATAATTGTGCATAATGAGTACTTTTACTTTTAGTCCTAAGTGTATACTTTTACTCAAGTACGATGAGAACGTGTAGAGCGCTCGGGAGAACGGCTGTTGTAAATCACAGATAATTAGTTTCTCCGCTTTGAAAATCAGACGTCTTTTTATGACTTAATGAGTTTATGACCCTCTGCCAGCCTCACTCTGTGCCTCAGAAGAGCAGCCAGAAACGGCAGTAGCTTTAGCATGTAGCTAAACATAGCATCACATCACAGTGACAGAGCACGTTCATGTACGTGGGAGCGAGCGAGCAGTGGCCAGTCCGTTTACTGCGTTGAAGGTCAGTGCCTCTGCTCTGCAGCTGCAGAGCGCGGTGGCTCCGCTGCATGCAGAAAGAGACAGACCGACGGCAGACACTTTCTGGCGAGGATATTAATGAAACGAAATGCTGTTTGCGACACGTTCATCCGCGGGGACTCTCCCTGACCGCGACGCTGTAAATTATTTTAACATGTACTCCAATGAGGGCGCGTCTCTGGGACCCCGGGACCATGGCGTGAATGCGTCTCTGGGCGACGTGAACGCGTCTCTGACGCGGGACGCGCACGTGATGACGTCTCTGAGTTTGACCCCTCACATGCTACTTAAAGCAGACTTTTAAAAACAATATATATATTTCTAATGGAGTCAATGGGACAGTGAATATACAAATGTCCATAACTTTTTTTCGCGATGTTTCCGGCAGAGCAGGCCTCTCATTCTGTCGACCTTAATGACAAAACTAATAGATAAAACAGAAATAAAAAGTACGGCAGAAAATCACAGGTCCCCTCCCATTTTGGTGACTGGGTCCCCGGCTATAAGCTACCCATCACATCTATGAAAAGGTTCTATACAATATGAAGTGGGGATCCCTGCTTAATCTCTCTCTTAAAACCCACTGAATGCCACCCTTTAATACAAATCTACCAAACTGGTGCCAGCCATTTTGTTTAATTTCACCTTTTTATGGGGGCCAAAATCATATTTTGTACTTAAATTACATATAAAAATCTATGCTTCTATCGAAAGCCACACTACCCCTCTTACAAAGGAAAAAATATATATTTATATATGTATATCCTATCATTAGATTTGGGCTTCAATAGAACATGTGTAAGATGACCTAGATCATTATGATATGTATACTGTCATTATGACTGTGTGTGTTTTAGAGTGCAATGGCCTTTGAAAACCACCAAGTGGTGCTCTCCTACTATCTAATCGTCATTTAGAATACAAGAGGCACCTTTTTATTTTTTTGATGATTTTTTGATTAGCATACTAGCCCAAAACGCTAATGCGCCTTCGATCCGCTGGATCGCGACAATGGAGCCTTTTCATATGCACGGTTAGAAGAGATTCGCGCTGGTTCTAATGAGTACTCATACTTCATCTGGGGAGCACGGGAAAGTGTATATATGAACGTTTTTAGTTAACAGAGGAACCAATGTGAGAAATGTGCCCGGAACCAATGTCCGGACTGTGTTGCCCGTCGGACTGTATAAACGGTGCTACAGTCAAATCGGTCCGGTCGCGGAGGCAAACGGTATGGGTTTAGAGCAGTTTTTGGGAATCAAAATTAGATTATGAAATATAAAACGTTTGATTAATTAAAAATTAGACGTTTATTGCGCGTATGGCACTACAGATCAAAGACGTGTAGTACGTTTATGGCATAATGTGAGTTAAAGACCTAGTGAAATCAAAAATGTTTTTTTTTCTCACACTTTTAGAGCTTATCCGTGGTAATCATATGGGCATTCCTAACACTAGATGCTAATAAAAGTGAAAGAATCATGTGGATTTTAATATAAAAGTACAGCCCTAATTGATCCTATCAAACAAAAACGTAATACGTGATGACGCACGTCGATTCTTCTTAATAATACATGAGGACAGAATGATTGACAGGTGCCAACTTCAACTACTTCAACTTCAACAACTCCCTGCGAGCCACCATCCACTGCGCTGGTTTCGTGGCTCCCCCCCTTCCCGTTTGTCCTCTCCGCACAGCGGAGCGCTGGCCTCAGCCAATCACAAGCCGTCGGCTGACGTCTTGTCCCGTCCTATGAACACAACTGTTTCCGTAGCCGCTGTCTTGTTACAGTCTATGCGAGCACTGCTACGGTAAAGCTCTGACACTCAACGGCGTCAGCGCTGCCCGTCTTTACATATTAATGTCTTCAATGCGTTATGGCCCTCCTACCCAGCGCTATGTTCCTCTTTTCTGGACCGTTTCAATAGGAAATTCACCATAAGGAAGTATAGCAAGTGGAGAACTTCCGTTGCAGTCCGTCTTTAAAAATCTTGAAGACCATTGCCACAAATGATTCACTAATTTGTCAGCGAATGCTTCAAACTATCCATATAGCCTACTAAGCCTAGTTAATGCCTTGATTCATACAGGTTGGTGATTTTTGGTGTTCTGCTGTGTGGATGTACTCATGGGAAGAAAAAATAATCTGTTTGAGTTAAGTGAACTTGTTTTGATTCCGGATGATTTCTAATTGGCTCTAAACAAGCAGAATGTCACAATCCTCTCGTCTGTAACTTGCTCATTAAGATCTCCAACTGAAATGGCACATTAGTTTCACTAATCTGTCATCTGTGAGTTGCAACTGCTATGTCAAATTCTATCCACATAATAAATTCATCCTGTGAAACCTATGAATTATTATGAATTATACAAAAAATGCAGATTGTAAATGATTTACTTAAAAAAGGAGCACATCACCCATCACACATTAATATCTTATTATCTTCATATAATTGGTCCTCACCAATGCTCATTAAAAGATCTCTGCATTGGTGGGCTTTGGACAGTTCAGAAACTTCCTACCAGTAACAGTCAATGGAGATTCCACACTGATAGAGCCTTTATCATGGTACAAGGTGAAGAGCTATCACCTCACCACTGTGCAGTTTTTTAGCTATTACCTAAAAATGTATAACAAAGCCTAGGTGATAGCTAGAAAACTACACCGCGGTGAGGTGATAGCTCTTCACCTTGGACTATGATACAAGCTTAACTGTCCACAGCTCTCCTCTGAGACACACATACGTGGTGCCATCTTGAGATTATTATATGAACATATCATTGGTTAAATTGATCACTAGTTTGATTAAGAGTTGCAGCCATAAATGTTTCAGGTTGTGAACGGCTTGCAATGTCCAATTAGGATTACACTGAGCTAGTGGCAGAGTTTGTGGGTATAGCAGAAACACAGAATTAGGGCATGTCTATGTCATCTCTGGTGGAGGGCACAATTAATTTATTTTCCCTCTCTTACGCTGTCAGACGGCTTCTTTTTATCTAAACTGCTCTTTTGCCTCAGAGGGATTGCAGGGCGGTTTGGTGTTTTTCTACATGCAGTTCAGAAAGCGGGGGGAAAAGGGTGATTAATTGGACCCCAGGCCAGCCATGGGTTAGAAAATAATGCATTTGGCCAACTACCAAGCATGTGGTGAGTAGTGGTGGACTAAGTACTCAACTCCAGTACTTTAGTCAAAGTATACTGTTGATACTAAATCTATTTAAAAGTACAAATTACAAAGTGTTTCTAATATCAATGAAATGCTGTATTGAAATATTTTCCAGACAAGTACTGTATAATAAAATAAAATAAACTATTGTGAAAATAGCAGTTGCAACGTGGTTAATTCATAATGTACTTTTTCACTCCATAGCCTAGTGAAACCTGTTGCATCTCCTTGCCACGCTGTGAGCTTGTAGATCTGCTATTTTAAAAAAGGGTGAATAATGAATACTTTTACTTTAGGTACTTTTAAGTTTTGATGCCAATACTTTTGTACTTTTACTTTTTAAGTACATTTTTTAAATACAGGCCTCTTAACTCTTATACTGCTTTGGACGTTCCTGTTCGCCCCAATTCTAGAGAGTGAGCCGCGCCAATACGGCCGTTCGTTCGTTTACCTTGTTGATGTCCTTAAGCTGAAGAGGGGTCGCGCCGCCGTGTACTGTAATCACATCGCGAGCAGTGATGGTCTTAAAAATCCATTATGCGTTAACATCAACGGAGACCAATTCTCTTCCGTGTTGATTTTCTCTGTCCCAGAGGCTCTGTGGCCAGTGACTGCTCTCAATGTATGGGAAGCGAGACCGGCCAAATTCACATTAATGGCATGACGCCACCCTCTGCTGCCTGGTCTGCGAAAGTGCAGACCAGGCACTTAAAAAAAAAAAAAAAAAAAAAAAAGAATGACTATCTATCTACTATAACGTCGCAAAGGTAAGCCGCTTTTTGATGGCACCAGACCCAATAAATAAATAAATAATCTGGCAGGGAAAAAGTTAAATTGATATTGTTGTATTGCTACTTTTACTTCTTCCATCACGGTTGTTAGCAAACTGGTATTTTTGCTGAGTGAACCTTGTGTCTTTGAAATGCTTTCAGTCGTGCAAGTCAACAAAATAACATTCACAGCCAAGATACTTGTTGAGGCCAATTAAGCCTAGAATCTGCTGGCTTTGTGTTTGTGCCAAGAGATTCCAACAGATTGAAAGTCCCTGTGGTCTTTCAAAGGGGCTGACTAGAAATAATGTTATGAACCAAAGAACACACACGCATGCACGCGCACGCACGCACACACACACACACACACACACACACACACACACGCACAGTCGCACACTCACCAGAGTTATGCTTAGTTGCTTGCCAGTGTCACACACTGAGAAGATTGTCTATTCTCAGTGTGCGACACAATCTCACAACATGTCTTGCTGTGGCTCTATATGAGCTTGTAGATCTGCTCATTTCAGCCTGCTACTGTATATTTCTATCTTAGCCATTCGGGAGTCCAGAGTTGATGTCAGCTAGACCGCACTCTAGCATGGCATACATTTTTGTACATCTGCAATTTCTGGTGTGCCGTTTTAGGAGCAGCGGTTCACCCGACTCACTTCTTTTCATCGGCAGCAGTGGAAGTTGAGCGCAGATAATGACCAATTATTTTGCCACAAACTCACACAGAAGTAAATATTGGAGCTGTCTTCACAAGCAGCCTTTTGGATTTATGCTGCCACTGACAGCCAGTAAATTAGGACAGTTTTACTTTGGTCTAATGTTTGCAAGTTGTTGTGTTGGACGATATTTTCTTTCCTCTTCTTCTGCTTTCTAAATGTCATTTTCTGCCGGAATGTCACTACGGTATCGAGGATGAGCAGTGGTCCAAAGTCCATTATACAATTCAACTTAATCTTATGCTACCGGTATCTCATGGTTCAATTTGATACTGATTCTTGGGGTCACAACTCGATAATTAACACATTTGCCTTGATGCAAGTAACATGAATGAGCATCAGCTGGACAGTGCACGCACGCGCACACACACACACACACACACACACACACACACACACACACACACACACACACACACACACACACACACACACACACACACACACACACACACACACACACACACACACACACACGTTAATGGTTACAGTGATTATGGTAAGCTTGCATTTCATATCACTCATCATAGAGTAAGAACTCCTGTATACCTTTCACCCGAACTTTCTTCCCCTCTCTTTTGCAAATTGTGAATCGATTCTTATCTCATGGTTTTTTCAAACACCCATATAAACTTGACTTCAACATTTACATTTTCAACACCTTACTCCTGTATACCTTTCACCAGAAATCTTTTTTTTCTTCTTTTCTTCTCCTTTGCAAAATGTGTTTCGATTCTGAATTGTGGTTTTTACATTAATCCGTTTTTTCAACTTCAACATTTACATTTTCAACACCTTATACATGCACTCCACTATACTATATCAGAGCAATTTGTATGTTTTGCTCCACAGCAATTATTTTAAATCTCTAGTTAGCATTTTCAAGAACAAGGGCAACATACAGTCGTACTACCTAGGTACAGAGGCATAAAGCTGATGAGCCAAGAGTAGAAAGAGTAGTAGTAGAATCCAGGCTAAGAGAGGAGACAATTAGCGAGCAGCAGTATGGGTTTATGCCAAGGAAGACATGCTGTTCGCCTGGAAGGTGTTTATGGAGAATAGAGACGATTAGAAGGAGCTAAACCGTGTCTTTGTGGACCTACAAAAAGCATATGAGAGTGTGCCAAGAGAGGACGCGTGGCATTACATGAGGAAGTCAGGAGTGGTAGCGAAAGTGTGTCAGAATGGTGCAGGACAGCATGACAGTGGAGTGCAGCAGGAGTGCCCACCCCCACCTTGAACCCATTCAAGGTGAGGGTGGGCTTACACCAAGGATCGGCACTGAGCTCTTTCTTGTTCGCATTGGTAAAGATCAGGATGACAGATGAAGTCAAGCAGGAGGCACAGAGGACTATGATGTTCGCGGACGACATTGGGGGATGGTGGGAGGTGGCGTTTTTGGAGAGAGTCTGAAAAGGTGGACGCATGCACTAGAGCATGGGTCTTCAACAGGGGATCCTCAGAGTTACTACAGGGGGTCCTCCAAATCTTTGTGTTATAGAAACCTTTTTTCTACTTTTTTAAAAAATATATCTGAAAACACAAATTGACATGAATCGAAAATACACTGATGATCGTGCTGTCAAACTATATGGAAACTAGGAAAAGGTTGTGGGGGTCCCTGCTTCATCCCTCTCAATTAAGGGGTCCTTGGCCTGAAAACGTTGAAGACCCTGGCACTAGAGAGAGAGATGAGGAATGAAAACCAGTAGGAGTAAGACAGGATACGTGTGTCTGAACGAGAAGAGAGGACAGTGGAACGGTGAGGATGCAAGGAGTGCAGGTGGCGAAGGAGTTTAAATACCTGCATGGGGTCGACTATCCAACGTAATGATGAGTGTTGAGGAACGGCTTGTGGAAAGTGTTATTTGTGTTATTTGGGGCCCAGCAAGGGTGAGAGTGAAGATACCAACCAAGCTGGTAGATCTGCAATGTTCAGTAGTTGTACGTGGTCCCAGGGAGACATCAACTTTCTCATTTTGGTCTCGAGCTGAAGCGCTAGGGAACCACCAGTCCTCTGGCATCTCACGTTTTGTTTTATGATGCCATTTTAATAGGTCCTGGGGTGGTAGGGCGGTCACGATTATGACATTTTACATGACGATTAATTGTCACTCAGATAATTGCGATTAGCGTTTGAATTGTGTTTTTGTCGTTGACAATTGCATTTCTGTCTGGCTTGTAAGTCTTTGAAGTTGCACATGGCAGATATGACACATGACCTATACTGTATATACAAAATTACAACTGTATACTTTAAAAAAGAACATTCATAGTTGAAATATTTACACTATTTTTGAAAATGTTTGAAAATGTATTAACTCATTGAGTGCCAATCCCGAACTAGTTCGGCTTTATTAGCGTATCGTAGAGTGCCGATCCCGAACAAGTTCGGCTTTTAAAAAAAAAAAAAAAAAATTACCAGCATATCTCTATTATTCTCTGGTCACTGGGCGCCCTCTAGTGGTGATAGGCTGGCACTCAATGAGTTAACATTTCAACATGTGACGATGATGACAAAATAATTGCCATTACGTCAAATAATTGCTATTATGTCAAATAATTGCTATTATGTCAAATAATTGCGATTAGACGATTATGTAATAATTATGACAGGCCTACTGGGTGGTATGGCCGATTTCCGGAATAGCGTTTTAATTACCTTTGTTTTTAGTTTTGTGTGTGTCGTTTACGAACACCAATATTTGCACCTCCGGAAGTCTTGTCAAATATTTTTTTCCCTGTGATGTCATCCAAAGTCCCATTTGAGCCACCGTAGTCCACTACGGCTGCACATTTGGGACACAAGCACTGTTGGAGAGTATGATGTTGTTGTTAACGACACATATACAATTGTATTTTCAGAGTGATACAAATAAGCGTTTTAGCATTGTACCCCACCGTGTGCGATCGGTGCTACGATGGATTGGGGGAGAAAAAGAAAAACTCTACCATTCGTTCTGGGATATGATAAGTAATTAAAAAGCTTATCCGGAATGTTCTTTTAAGGGTCTAATTGGACCCATGAATGAAGCCCCTCCTCTAACTATAGACTCCAACAACATACCTCCCTGCTTAGAGCTTGCCAGTCTCTCAAGTCGGTGAAGTCGCACATCTCTTCCACAGTCTTTGAATGCCATATAGTCTGTAGCAGTGCCTCGAAATTCGTGCCATCTGTTTGTCAATCCTGTCAATACGGTTCACACATATTTATGTTGAATTATCTTTTAAATATATATGTCCAATTTCAACTTCCGCTATGCCATGGCAGCAAGCCAGATAGCCTTAATACTCATTTAATTTACCAGTAGGAATTATTCATACCACTGCAAAAGCAAAACGGTGTGTGTGTGTGTGTGTGTGTGTGTGTGTGTGTGTGTGTGTGTGTGTGTGTGTGTGTGTGTGTGTGTGTGTGTGTGTGTGAACTGTGTTTGGGGAAAGGGGGGTTCACCGATGAGCCATCGCCATCGTGGGTTTTATTTTTCTACTCCTCTTCCGATGTACCGGCTGTTCAGCGGAAGCGTTTGAAAATTGTGTGATGAGCCAACAGTTCTGTCTCGAGAGACTAAGAGCTCGCTAACATGTCATCATCCCAGCTCTCTCTTCAGTGCTGTGAAGCTGTGAAAAGGCTCCTTCACCACATGCACCACTCCTTGCAACCAAAGAGAAATTCTTCAGGGACACTGCAATCTGTGAGTGCAATCGCGATCTGTCTCATACGCTCTCTATCTCTCTGACGTGCGCATGCTCTCACACACGCACGCACGCACGCACACACGCACGCACACACACACACACACACACACGCACGCTTAACAAGAAGGGTTAGAGTGCAAGGTCAGCCAGGGATAACATCCCTGATTCAATGGCTTTGTCGAGGACATTTCAACATGGCTTTCAATCACCTGGGCTCCTTATCAAAAAATAAATAAATAAAATAAACAGAAGTGAACCTATTCTGGGAATGTATAACATTTGGCAAAATTTGGCACAAAAGCTCAACATCTTGATGGTATAGGCAGGGTGTATATAGCTGTACAGATCTAATACACTATTTTAGATTCATTGTGTATTCAGTGAAATATTATTATTATTCTTTTTTTTTTTTTGCATTAAAACACACAGTGTGGGCAAAACCAGCATTGCATTGTATTGCTGGTGTTGGTCCACTGTGTTTTATCAAGTTCAGAGTCAACTAGAAGCAGTGCTCTTCCGAGCACAGGTCTCCACCAGGTCAGGTAGGTCCTGGTGGCGCAAAATGTGAAAAGGGTGCCATGCTGGTGGTGCAATGTGAAAAGAGTGGCATTTGTTCCTTGACCTAGTGGGAATTTTGCGTGCAGAATTTCTCTGTAATCACAAGCTGCGTTCATGATTTAAGTGATTTTGTTCAAAATGGACCAATCCTGCAAACTTTGGAAGCCAATGTTAGCCAATTATGATGGAATATGAAATATCGGACAGATCTGTCTTGATCACATGACTATAGAGATACTTTGTAGTGATTTACATGATTTTTGGATAAACTCTCAAGGAATAATAGGAAAAAAATTGTTTTACATAAGTCGGCCTCCTGGTGGCGCTATAAAAGGCAGATATGAAAAAAGCAGGGCAAAGGTTTTTCCTTGGCCTCTAGGGAGTGCATATACAAAGTTGTACACTGATCAGTGGAGATATAGGTAAAAACACAAATCGGCCTGTTATAGCGCCACCATGAGGCTGATTTGAAAATATTGAAGTGGCATTTATTCCTCTGCCTATTGGGAATGTGCATGCACAATTTCACCAAAATCGCACGCTGCGTTCATGATTTCAGGCATTTTATTCAAAACTGACCAATCCTGCTAACTTTGGAAGCCAGTTTTAGCCAATCAGGATGGAATATGGAAAATCGGACAGATCCATGTAGATCACATGACTGTAGAGACACTGTCTACTGATTTGCGTGATTTTTGGACAAAATCTGTAGGAGTACTGGCAATAGTTAGTTTTGCAAAAAACGGCCTCCTGGTGGCGCTAGAACAGGCCCATGTGAAAAATGTGGGGCAGAGGTTCTGAATTGGTATCCAGGGAGTGTGTGTGCACAGTTTGGCAGCGACCGGGCCAACAGCGCCGGAGATTAGCTGGTAACGGACGGACGGACGGACGCACGCACGGACGGACGGACGAACGGAGGGGAAAACATACTCTCCCCCATGCCTTCGGCTGGTGGAGACAACAAAGCCATCTACCCAGGGATTTAAGAGTACTTTGTGCTTCCATAGGTTGACAAGCTTTATGGAGTAGCCAGAAGCACTTGGCACCTGCCCACAGAGCCAAAACTACTACTAACTGGTGTACTGACCATGGTATTACTGGGCTTAACTGACCAGCAAACTGGCCTGACCTGAACCCCACAGAGAATGTGTTGTGTTGTCAAGAGGAAGATGAGAGACACCAGACTCAACCACACAGATGAGCTTAAGGCCTCTACCAAAGCAAACCTGGGCTTCCATAACACCTCAGCAGTACCACATGCTGATCACCTTCATGTGACACCCCATTGATGAAGACATTTGTTCAAAAGTATTCCATCCCAAATATGCATAAATTGAGATAACCTTTCAGAAGTTTGACATTTCTGTAAATCCTTCTTTTGAGTGGTTGTGTGGAATATTCTAATATTTTGAGATATGGATTTTAGAATTTGATTAGCTGTATGCCATAACAATCAAGAAAAAAAAAATCACGAAAAACTGCTTTTGAATATTTCACTGCATGCCCAATGAATCTAAAATATATGAAAGTTTAAAAAATATATATTACAGAAGAAAATGAACTGGTTACCCGTCTGTAAAAAGTGCTTCCTACGGAACCTACGGAAGCTATTACAAAAGAAAATGAACTTTTACACAACATAATTTTTTTTAGATTGATCTGTATACTTTATTCAAATGTGCCTGAGGTCGTCTTTATGGGGATGCTATTCTTCAGTACCTATTGTACTTAGTTTGCCCTGTATCTGTATTTACTATTACTGCTGTGATGTCTCTGGTGCCTGAATGTATGTATGGATGGATGGATCCGTCTATCTATCTATACTATAATTTTGCGAATGTCTGAGTGAGTGAGTGAGTGAGTGAGTGAGTGAGTGTCTGTCTGTCACAGCGTTTCTCCTCAGTGGCTGGAGCAATTGATCTGAAATCGCATCACCATAAGCATATGAACACACCTGACATAACTGTGAAGCCTGTTTGTCACTTTCACAAATCGTATGCTGTATATTAGCATTTTTATGGTGTATCTACTATCTATTCTGCATCTAGCATGAGGCACATCTATTCTGCATCTAGCTTGAGGCAAAATGTTTAACCAGCTCTGTGTGTGTGTGTGTGTGTGTGTGTGTGTGTGTGCAGGCAGGCGGGTGTGTGTGTGCAGGCGGGTGGGCGGGCGGGCTGGGGGGGGGGGACAGTATCTCTGTAGCCATTAAACGAAACGGGTTTCTTACATTGATGCTCCTACATCATGCAAGCACCAGTTAAAGTTACTTTCCATCCCTCATATACTGTGTGCACAGTGCACATCCCATAACCCACACACTGCACATCATTTTGGAGCTCATATCTTTGAACGGGTAAGGGCTAGTTTAAATAGTTAACAGTGCCGGAGAAACTAGGCTTGACAGCACAAACACATGCATGTTTATGGACCCCCCCCGCTCATTACACACACATGAACGACACACAAGCAGTTGCATTGCACGTAATTACACATGCACAAAAATGCACATAAGCACTCAATAAAACAAACACACACACACACACACACACACACACACACACACACACACACACACACACACACACACACACACACACACACACACACACACACACACACACACACACACACACACACACACACACACACACACACACACACACACACACACACACACACACGTGAACGTCCTCTCCTCGCTTTATAAACTTATTAAAACCAACTCCGGGACTAGATTTTCGCCGGGGGAAATCAAGATGATCTGTGCTCCGGCGATGGCTTCTCTTTTATGCTCAATTAACTCCGTCAGACCTGGCTAGCTGAGCCAATTATTAATTCAGCTTAGTCTTGGTGGAGTGCAAGCGTGTGGAAAGGCAGGCAGCGTTGCCACGTCTGCTTATTATAAGCAGCTTTGGGCTTGTTGTTTTGGAAAAGTCGCTTGTTGGAAGTTGTGTGTTTTTTTTGACAGATCTACAAGGTTACAATGCATTGGAAGCTTGTAGGTTGGCTACTTTCAAAAAAGCTGATGTACAGTATAGGCTATAAGGTCCCCCCCCTCCTCCCCTCCCCCCATGTGATCATGCAACCTATAGTTTTCGTGTACCTGGCCACTTGTTTCTCTCAGGAAATCTGGCAACGCTGGAAGGCAGGCAGAAATACATGACGCCGCGCCTAGGCAGCCGCAGACATATCGCATTTCGTTGGTAGGCACTCAACTAATGCATGCCATTAGTTTGAAAAATTATAGTGTACTGTAACTGTGCTGGGACTCTGCTGAGCTTTCCCAGTCTATTTCTGTACTCCATTCCAACTGAATGTTGTGTTTTATCGGCCTGTTCACCTATGGCTTCACAGCAGGTGTCTGTAAAAAGTGCCCTCTCCAGATCATGACTGCAGTTTTTACTATGGTGAAAGAAATCCAAATGAAATGCCCTCTTTCCTTTTCATGCCATACCTGAAGGCAGCAGAATTGCCTTGTCCAAACTCTCCTGAACTTGAATACAGCATCTTATGTCGAAAGAATTGTCCTTTCTGTGTAGGAATCCATGCTGTTACGCCACATCTCCAGTATTGACTTGATTATGCTTAGTTTAGTGTGGGATCAAGTACCGAAAATAGCCGACCTCCAAGCTAGTGCGAGCTTGGAGGTCTGCTATTTCAAAATTTTCAGCATCTAGGGGAGAGCTGCCAGGGCCCTTGTGTAAGGGTGTCGCCTGTTTAAAACAGTTTCTTAAGTTCCTAGTTTGTTTTCTTTCGTTTCTTTAGCCGTCAAGTATAGTTTCATTTTCCTTATTTTTGTAAAGTCGTATTTTGATTGATTTAAAGGCCTTCACAATTTACACTGCACTGAACCTGTTGGTGGACGATGTTTGGGTAAAATAAAAACCCTGAACTTTGCATCTCTTGACTTTTTGGAGCCTTGGCCCTCGGACAACCTTCACATCCCTACTTCATCATACTACATTGTCACACAAAGAAATATAGAAAAAAATCTTTTAGAACGGCTTTTTCAAAAAAGCCAAATTAATTTACAGGGTTTAAGTGGTTAAACTGATTTTTATGCTACTACTGTATATTAATACATTTTGCTGGGGACCCCCTGGAACCCCCTCAAGGACCCCTGGGGATCCCTGCCCGGACGCCACTGGATCATGCCACACGCGTGCACATGTCTTCATCATTTACTCCCATCTGTGTGAATGCCATCTTCCTGCTACTGCACCCTTAATTTAACCTCCCTGCATCTACCCATCCCCCCATCTACCTCTCGCTCCCTCTCTCTCTCTCTTTCCATCTTGTACAGTCTGATGATGAGAACAGGGGAGCATGGAGAGAAAAGTAAGGGATTTAGAATGTAATTTAGGTGCCATTCAAACGGAGGCTACATTCATTGTTTACCTGGTAGTCATTGTTTACCTGTTATCCTAGTTGGTTTCAATGTACAGATCGTTATTTCGATAGTATAGGCTAATTGTTTGGACGGATGCTTGCTTCATTGTTTACCTGGGCTGTGATCCTAGTTTCTTGAGGCACTACACTGCCTCTCTGCAATCTACATGTATGTATTAACCTTGCCTAAGTCGAAATGGATCAGAGTGTCTGCCAAATGCCTAAATTGTAATTGTAAATTGGAGGAGAGGAGAGGAGAGGAGAGGAGAGGGCAGACAAAGGGAGGGAGGAATATCAGCATCAGATTCTGCCCTCCGGAAACACATGGGACCTCTCTCCATCTCTAGCACGCGCGCGCGCGCACGCACGCACGCACACACACACACACACACACACACACACACACACACACACACACACACACACACACACACACACACACACACACACACACACACACACACACACACACACACACACACACACACACACACACACACACACACACACACACACACACACACACACACACACACACGAGGAGAGCAGTGCTGACAAGTCGACTGCTGCAGCTGCTGAATGCATGCAAAGTCTTGAGATGCTTAAGATGAATTTACTGTATACTCCATTGCACGACAGTCGTGGCTTGCCAAAAATCACTTCTTTTCAGCGAGCGAAACCTCTGTATTACGGATGATAATTGTTGCCTTTTAGCGCTCTCCTTGTGTAGTCGTCTCCTTGCCTCTCTATACCCCCCAATGAGGGTGGAAAACATGTCAACATTCCAGGTGTGTGTGTGTGTGTGTGTGTGTGTGTGTGTGTGTGTGTGTGTGTGTGTGTGTGTGAGTGAGTGACTACCTACCACCGTTAAAGGGATGTTATTCCATCCATTAGTAGAAGCGGAAAAAAGTCAAGTCAAGTTAGCTTTGAACGGAGATGGGAGGGGTCTATTGTCAGTTGGGCGATACAAATAAGCGGTTTAGCATTAAATCCCACAACTCGCGGAGGACTCGAGATACATCATAACATCAGATTGACATGCAAAAACGGCTAGTCCAAAATTCCCCTTTAATGTAGTAGGTACAGATTTAAGATGCTTTCGCAACTTCTGTGGACCGTGTGCTTCATTACAAGCGCAAGCTAGCATACAAAAAGGCGCTGCTCACCGAGGGAGTATACCACAGCAGACACTGCCTGGCGGCCCTTCCAATGACCAGCTACGAGGAAGAGAGGCGGTGTAACTACCACCGGTGGTGGTCTTTATTCACCGGTGGTGAATAAAGACCTTCTAGCGGTGGGTCCGCTAGCTGTGGAACAGTAGATGGGGTTCATGGGAGCAGCTACGGAGACCACTTTGACACTGGGTGGAGGTGTGGGAGTGGACTGGGAACTTTGTTTCCTCTGGTGGTCTGGTCCAGCCTATGACATGCCCGCCAGACTGGTTGTTAAAGTTGGTTTTCGACAACTTCGGAGGCACAGAAACGAGGCGGGAGGGCTGGCAGAGTGCTGTGCCACTGTCTCTGCTATGATTGTCAGCAGCCATGCGGAGACACTGCTGCGTGTGCCCGAGGAGGGCTGGGTGACATGACATGCTTGTTGTATCACGAGGACACATGTAACCTTTCTGCACTGCATGTCCTTCTATACATTTCGTTGTGTGTGGACATAAATAAATTGTTACTGTGTGTGTGTGTGTGTGTGTGTGTGTGTGTGTGTGTGTGTGTGTGTGTGTGTGTGTGTGTGTGTGTGTGTGTGTGTGTGTGTGTACTACCAGGCTGATCAGAGCCAAGGGGCCCTACAGTATTGTCACCAAGCTAAACCCTAAACCCCTAAACTTCTTTGTATTTTATTTACCATTTTGAAATACATTTTAAATAGTTCAAATCTACAAGCCGATCAACAAGCTGTAGATCGGCTATTTTAAGTATTTTTAAATGCTTTTCAAAACAGTGAAAAAGGCAAAGAGGTTTAGGGGTTCAGCATGGCAGAAAATATTGGTGTATTTCTTGTGCATGCCACAAGCCAGCCATGGACCTCAATGTACATGTTTTATTTATTTATTTGTTTAGCGAATGTATAACCTCATAGCCGAGAGGGTACTGGGTAGGGAACGTACCCAAATGCCTGACAGCGAGTCCCCAGTTTGATTCCTGGCTGGCCAGACCATTTGCTGCATGTCACTCCCTGAGTCCCCTACCCTCTCTCTGTGTGTTTCCTGCCTCTCTACGGGCTTAGAGTAGACATGCCAAGAAAAGAAACTGGTCAATCGGGCACTTTATGTCCAGCGTATGAGAACTCACTGGAGAACTACACTGCTAGCGAAGTCACTCCTAACCCTCTGGCTACAGTATTGTAACAATACTTGAATAGGCTATATGCATATACGCCATTGTGTTCTACTTCCGGGTGTCTTTCGACTTCCTGTGTTACCGATGATAGTAATGAAGGGTCTGTTTCATTCTGGTCAAACAGTCAGGGTGCTGCTATTGTGCATGTTGGCTCACTGGAAACACTATGCTACATCAGTGGGTCTCAAAGTGTCCTGAGTGGGTTCCAAATGTCCCCATACAGGTGTGCAACTCTGAGAGTGTACAAATGCATTTGTTGATTCCATTTGTACAGAGTTATTGGGGTCCTTGAAATTAAAGAACCACTGTACAATAAATCAAACAGAGCCTTCATTAGTATCATCAGTAACACCTGTGAAGGAAGTCGAAAGACACCCGGAAGAAGAACAAAATGGCATATATGCATAGAGCCTATTGTAGCTGATAATCTATGCATGTCTTCTCCCCCACTACTCTCTAATTTACACCAGGGATTGTGCTTTTTAAGTAGTGTTGTTGTTATTGATGTGGGTTCAAACCGAAAGATCGCAACAACGAGAGAGAGAGATGCATGCAGTGTGATGTCACTCTGCCAGGCAGTGTGAGGCTGTGTTAATTTTGCACTTGGCCAATACGTGTTTCATTCAACAACATGCCTAATAGTCCTAATGGATCATAGCACATAATCTGTCAACAACAACGTTGCACATCCTCGTGCATGGGAAACTAGTGTAGACTGTATATGTGATGATGAATCATGATGCAGTTCGGTTCAATCCACTCTTGATTCAACATATGCATACCCCATACCCACCAAATTACGACCATCTTACACATGTTCAACTCAGTCCGAGAGGGGTGGTAAGTCAGGGAGCTTGCTGTACGGAGGTTGAGAGTGGAAGCGTATGAAGACAGTAGAGAGTAGAGACCAGCATTGTTATAAATAATTTGTATGTCCATTGAAGAATCAAGATGGTTTACAGCATTTCAGTTTATCAAACTAATCAATTTGATTGATTTTTTTTTTACATTATATTTTTATAAAATAATAGATTTTCATAAATGGGGGTGCCGATGACCTAGTGGTTAAGAAGCATACCACATGTAGACTCTAATGCAGGCTGACAGCGAGTCGCAGGTTTGATTCCCGACCTTTGCTGCATGTCACTCCCTGTCTGTCTCTCTCTCTCTCTCTCTCTCTCTCTCTCTCTCTCTGTTTCCTGTCCGTCACTACTGTACTATGCAAAATACATGCAAAATAGCCCCCCGCCTCCAAAAGCCTGTAGATGGGATATTTTTGTACGCCACCGTTGGGGGGCATTCCCCCCAGAGAGATTTGGTCTGTGTGTCTGTGTGTGTGTGCGTGTGTGTGTGCGTGTGCGTGTGTGTGTGCATGTGCGTGTGTGTGTGTGTGTGTGTGGCGGGGTTAAAACTATAACACATCAAATGTGTCAATCATCGTGCATCATCTGCTCATTTATATGCATGAGTGGTAACAACAGGAAGTCAACCATACACTGTGACAACCCTGCAAACGAGGCAGAGACAATGTGGTGTGACTGTCTAGTACTGGAGTCTGGCAGGTCTCCTATAGGTGTATTAATGGGACAAAAACAAATGCTGAAAATGAGCTATGGCATGCCAATCCATGCGTTTACACAGCAGAGAGAAGGCAACAGGCTACCACAAGCAATGTTTAATGGAAGCCAGCGACATGAAGATACAAACTGAAAATAGTAAAGAGCTTTAAAGGACAACAAGGGTTCATATTTTAGAAAACACTCATCTTTTATTTTAGAAAGGAAAAAGATGAGTGTTAAAAGGTTTTCATTTACTGCTTTCTATCATTTTAGTGATTTTAATGACTTTTATTTCAGAAGGGTGGGGGCATGCGACGCATGCGTGCAAGTGGCTAAATGTCTTGTGTGTCTTTCCATTCCCAAGATGCAGACATCCCAAGTCTCCCGGATGTTGCGGGAGTCTCCCGGAAATCAGCGTCTCCTCCCGGACACCCGCGAGTGGCACCTAACCTCCCGGAAATCCCGGCCGCTCCTGCAAATGCTAGCCATATCCGCCTGGATCCGGTCTAGAACCGGATCTGCGACCCGCGATGCAAATAAATGTGTTCTCATTCGTCGTCAAACTGTCAATCTTGCTGCATGTGCGACGCACGGCAGCCTGCAGGCAGGCTGTCCTGTGTGTCTCACTGTGATAGTGACATAACTTTCTCCCAAATAGGTAAGAAATACATCATGCTATAAATTAACCTGATTATATTAAGCCTAAAATGGTTCAGCCGCCGTGCAGAACCGTTTTTAACAGTTTTTAACCATTTTTAACCGTAGAAAAATGAGTAAAATCCGCGAAAACCTGATATTTTTTGCGCTGTGCGCGTGTGCACACTGCACAGGAGACCTCCCGGAAATGCTGATCTCAAAGTTGGGATGTCTGAAGATGCACCACAATTCTTCATGGGCAGATGTGACTTATGGGGGCTAGTAGTGTTAGTGTAAATAGTAATAAGGAAATCACCAGTTTATTGTGTCTAAAAAGACATATTAATCTGAATAAGTGGTTATGGTTAATCCTGAGCTGAAGTGTCTAAAAGAACCTGTGGGAGTTTTGTGCTTTCTGAGATACAATGACGTCAACACAGTGCCTACTCTTGGTTTTCTAAAGCTCACTGCCTACTCCTTTCTCCAGCTGACTTTTCTCTTTGTCTTCTCCAGTCCTTCCTCCCAAGGTCAGGGGGAAGGCGGTAAGAAACCACTGTGGCTAGGGAAAGGAGTTTAGGGAAGTATAAAAGGAGGTCAATTCATTTTAGGACAGCGTCCAAGTGGCCCGTCTCGGCGGGCAGGTAGTGTGCTTTATGCAGGGCAGCAGGCAGTCAGCTCCTGAGGCCACAGTGTTGAGCCAGATTTATATTTAGTTGTGACGTGTTGTTGCCATTTTCAGTATGTGACACTCGCTCACAACTAAGTATAACTTAAAATACAGGGAGAGTACTTGTACTGTACTGTATTAAAGAAGAAATGTTAGTTTAGTAAGGAGATGAACCCACAAGCCGACATTTCTATCTTTCTCAGTCAACGCAATTGTTATTATTAATATTCTATGGCCAGCAGCGCTCTTCTTATCACCACTTGTAGGATCATAGAATATTATGTGGAATCTGCAAGCAGTTTATAATAAGATGTGCCTTGAAATATTGTTCCTCACCCAAGTGATATGAAAGAGCTTAGAGACACTGCGCGGTTGTACTGGTTAGAAGAATGTTTTCCGCTTTATTCGTCAAATTCTGATTTACATATAGCTATACTCAGCTAAATTTGGATTGTTCATTTAATCACATGGGGCAAACATGCAGCAAAAAGATAACGGTTATCTTTGACCAAGTATAGAACCATGGGGACTCCAGTCAATGAAGTAGGGTATAAGTGGTTCGCAGAGTGTGAAAGAGACCTTTTTATTTAAATAAAGAATGGACCAAAAAGGGAGATATAGGTAAGAATTCTGCAGGTCTCAAGCTAATTCATCATGTTTTGTGTTCAAATTAAAGTTTCATGTCCTACTCAGGGGTGGGATAGGGTTAGGGTTGTATTGTATTACTGTACAGAGAAAACACACACACACACACACACACACACACACACACACACACACACACACACACACACACACACACACACACACACACACACACACACACACACACACACACACACACAGTGAGATAGCAAGGTAATGCCATGCATAACACCCTTAAGGGAGAGACGTTTAATAGTCCATAACATGTATGTAATCTTGTAACACTACATTGTAATGGAGTTGAACCGTTCAACTGACCATTAGTGGCTGCACTTCAGTGTCTTTTATGTCATTAACGAAGCTCATAAAGCATCTAATCACTGACGCAGGCATCGACTCCACTGATTGATGGACGTGCCACGGCTGTCAATTACTGCCACGCTGGACGAAGCTGAGCATGCAATCGATGGCATTGACATTTATAGATCAAATGTCAGACACTTTGCCTGGAGGCCATTCAAACTGTCGCTCCAGTGACCAATGGAGAAAGCGGTGTAGAACAGGGGTCTTCAACAGGGGGTCCAGGACCCATAGGGGGTCCTCAGAGTTAATACAGGGGGTCCTCCAAAACTTTGTGTGGTAGAAACTTTTTTCCACCTTTTTTTATATTAACCACTCAAACCCTAGTCCATATTCTGACACCTTTAGCCAAAAATAGCAGATCTACAAGCTCACAACGCCTCGTCTATTTTCGGCAAAGAGGTTTGGTGTAGAGGGGGAAAAGAGCAGACTAAGTACATAGTGAAAGGTCAAGTTTATTAAGTATTGACGGTTCAAGCGGTTAAATATCTGAAAACATGTTGACATGAATCCAAAATACACTGATGATTGTGCTGTCAAACGATTAAACTATATGGAATCTTTGAACAGGTTGTGGGTGTCCCGGCTTCGTCTCTCTCTCAACTAAGGGGTCCTTGGCCTGAAAACGTTGATGTAGAGAATATAGCGATGTTAACTCATACAGTGCCATCCGGCCACAAGGGGTGCTAGAGTGCCAGAAATTTCTCCATTGACCTTCTTTATAGCTTTCGTCGACCCTCTCCCAACTGCCTTGTGTTTTCACTCCAGTCAATGCTATGGGTGTCGAGAGGAGGAAGCTAGCTGACACGTAGCCAAAATGCTAACCCCTTTAGAAGCCCGATCTAAAGCTATTTCAGCCGCAAAAAACTTTCTCTTTGGGTCTGGGGACACAATCCGGAGAAAATCCTGTCTAAAGATGTGATTTATTATTGGAGTGGGCGGCGCGATTTGGCCGTTAGCGCGAATACGGCCCGTGGATGGCCGAGTCTAAGTCCCGGCCAAGGATGGACGTCTAGACCGGGGCTTCATTGAGGCCTCCGATAAAATAATTCATTTTATTAAATATCCCGGACATGTTCGGGATAGGCACCCTGGAATACGTTGCGCCGCCTACAATGAACATTGGGTGAACATTGGGGGGGGTCTAAACTTTATTTTAAACCATTTTCAATGGAATAAATCGTCGGAGCATCTAGCGTCTCTCGTTGGTGAGCGCTGGGCGAGCCGGGACCACCCACGTTGCTCCAAGCAGCTCGGGGTAAGTAAAATAGCAAATAAAAAATTGTTTTTGATCCCGAATATCCCGAACATGTTCGGGATAGGCACTTAAAGGGTTAAGAGTGGGGAGCCAAACCTCGTGATTTGCATCGTGATTAATTTTGCCTAATGTGTCTTTACAGCGGCTCTGGGATTGTCACTCACTGTAAAGAGCAATGTTCCATACAATTTATGTGTATTGCAATAAACAAATATACGGTACGCTACGCACACACCTCTATCACACATCTCTCTCTCTCTCAATATTAGTGTTCCTGATTAAGTGGGCATGGTTTATATTGTTTGGATGGCTGTTACCATTTACACAGGATCTTATGTTGCCTCTGGGACTGACAAGGGTCTTTCATATTCTGGTTTTAACAACTTCTGTGTGTGTGTGTGTGTGTGTGTGTGTGTGTGTGTGTGTGTGTGTGTGTGTGTGTGTGTGTGTGTGTGTGTGTGTGTGTGTGTGTGTGTGTGTGTGTGTGTGTGTTGCATCTGTCATTGGAGTGAGGTGGTTTCACTTGTTCACCAATGTGGTTTTACTTGTTTACAGAGATGTCTGGAACCAAGGGATATCAGTTTGAGTCATGTATCTTGCAGTACATATTTAATCACATATTGACTAACGTCTACCCCTCCTCTCCAACAGGGCATACTTAGACACAAACACACACACACACACACACACACACACACACACACACACACACACACACACACACACACACTAGGGATGTCACTAACGGTTAATTTGGTAACCGGTTAACCGTCAGCATTAACTGGTTAATTAACGTTTTTTAATTATTATTATTTAAAACTTTTTTTGCTGTGCAGTTGAGATGAGGATGCAAAATGTGCTACTCGCCAAAAACATGATCGCCCCCGCCCCCGGGATCACATCCACCAAGCACTCCTACACATAAAAAAACTGGGGGCGAGTGTGTTTTGGGCGAACGTTCCGGATAACTGAGCAGCATTCTCTCTCACGGTGGCGAAGTTTGTTTCACGGTTAGCTCTGCTCCACACTGCAGCGTAGACCACCAGAGCTTGTTTCACGGTGAAGTCTGCCACTGCTCTCTGACCAGGTCTCGCATTAATGTGATTTGACATCACTGATGTTGACGACAAGGGATACGTATACGTGTTTTATCGCCAATCTTGACAAAATCATCAAGATTTTGGTGCTGCCATTTGATTTCCAAGGGAGCTTTGCAATGCGAGTAGGAGGAGGAGGGGGAAAAGAAAACACAGCAGCGCGCGACACCAAACCAGCAGTCTGTTTAACAAAATCACATCCCCATAGTCAAACAACACTTCCCAGGACCAGGACAATGCGATAATATTGTTATGAAAATTAACCGTGTAACCGTTAAGCATAACCGGTTATTTCTTAGCGGTCAGCTAACGGGTTAACCGATTAACCGCCGAAATCCCTAACACGCACCACCGCTCACTTCAAACTTGGTTTGATTTTTAGATTTTTTTTTGCTGCACAGTTGAGATGAGAGGGCAAAATGCGCTGCTCGTCCCAAAGGCCTAACAAAAAAATACCTGGGTTTCCGGTTGGCGACCGACCCTATACGTGCGACCCAGATGATTTTATTGGCATTTGGAGTGAAAATAAAAAAATAAATAAAATTAAGTCAAAATCCGACCGAGTCGATCAAAAACGTCTTACAAAAAATATATTTGGTGCGACCACATTCGCGAAGTTTACCTGCCCCCGGTTACCGAGGCTAAACTAACGTGAGTTTACGTGACAACGTGTATTCCTCCAAACACACACAGACACACACGCGCACACACACACACAATCGGGGGACAGACTGAGTGCCACTCAGTGGCAGCGATGCTAACAACATTAGCAGCTCAGACACCAGTACAGCTCAGCCCTGCACAGCCACAGAGAGACGTGATATGGAGACTAAACATTTATGACAGCGTGGCATTCCTCTGAAAGACTGCGCGGCAACAGTGCTTATGTTGCGGACCCCCATGTGTCTCTCTGCCTGGGTTACGGTGCGTCTGCGACTGTCACTGCTCGCTCGCTCGCCAAGCTGTGTTCCTTTGTCAAATCTAAGCTGGAAAATCTAACACTTCCGGTGGCCGATCTCTTCAGAATAAGATATGTTGTCTAGCAGCAATAAGACTTCCAGATGGTGGTCGTACGGTGGTCGACTTCTTAATCTCTTCAGAATAAGAGTATCGCTGAAGACATTGAAATATGTTTTCATTTGTATAATTCATTAAAACTGTAAATTAAACATTAAAATGTAATTCAAAATTGCTGTTTTAAATGATTCATTAAACCTGTAAATTAAAAATTCAAATGAAAAAACAAACAAAAAAACTGCATACCCATCCTTCCCATGAGGAAATAAAATAAAATTCCTTGCTACCCATCATGCCCACAAAAAAATAAAAAATAAAAATAAAACAAAATAAATTCCCTACCTACTCGGCCCTAAAATGACAGCCAACCGGAACCCAAAGTTGTTTTTTTTAGGCCAAAACATGGTCGCCCGGGTCCCAGGATCAAATCCACCATGTACTCCTAAACATAAAAAACTGAGGGCGGGTGTGTATTAGCGCGATCGTTCTGGATACCTCAGTATACATTCTCTCTCTCTCGTCACGCTGTCAATGTTTGGCGACAGGGCGACATCATCTCAGGAAGCCTTTCCAATCGACAACACTAATAGTACCATGCATGGCATAATATCTTTGGCTATCATCTTGGAGTTGGCTCTCAAATCTGTGATCTTTTCTTCCCGCGCATCACAACAGCAAGGTTTCGTTTCACAGTCTGCCACTGCTCTCTGACTGGGTGTCATTAATGTGATTTGACATCACTGATGTTGACGACGAGTGATAAGCATAGGCCTACTTTGTGTTGTGTTTTATCATCAATCTTGACAAAATCATCACACACAGGCAGCAGTGCTGCTATTTGATTTCCAGGCGAGCTTTTGTTTCAAGCATGCACAAGGCAAGCAGCAGGAGGAGGTAAACAAAAATCCAGCCAGCGCTTGCACGATCAGACTGTGCAGACATGCACACACACACACACACACACACACACACACACACACACACACACACACACACACACACACACACACACACACACACACACACACACACACACACACACACACACACACACACACACACACACACACACACACACACACACACAATTCCTCTCCCATTTGGAAAACATTATTGAAAACAATAAATCAAAATCAAGTCGAACACCGACTTTTTTCACATCCATAATAGATTGTAATTGATTGTAATAGAATCCTAAGAGTTGAGATAGATAGATAGATAGATAGATAGATAGATAGATAGATAGATAGATAGATAGATAGATAGATAGATAGATAGATAGATAGATAGATAGATAGATAGATAGATAGATAGTATATTATTTGACAATTTGACCAATGTTTGACCAGTTTTTGACCAGTCACTGTCA
Organism: Nannobrachium achirus; assembly: GCF_963921795.1. Taxonomy (NCBI): domain Eukaryota; kingdom Metazoa; phylum Chordata; class Actinopteri; order Myctophiformes; family Myctophidae; genus Nannobrachium; species Nannobrachium achirus. The sequence continues at coordinate 20,438,864 of NC_137828.1, read as the reverse complement.
TCTGACATTGTTTTGGGTGTCAGGTACCCGGACTGGTAGCTTGCTGGCACCGTTGGAGCCAGCCCTTATGCTAGACAGGAGGGTGTGGAGAGCAGCAAGTAGTGTGCACTCTCGCATTGCATGAAATTGTATCATTCATCATGATCTAATAATAAAGGAGGAGTGGGTGGACCTGGGGTGAACTTTTGCCAAGAATTCCTCAGATAGGATGGGGTCAAATAAGACTTATAAGAAATAAGACAAACAAGACTAGTCTTGTTACAGAATAATGAAAAAATATAAAATCTTAAGACCTCAAATTAGGGCTCAAGAAATGAAATTCCCGTTCCCCTGGTGAGAAACCGCTTGCCTCATATAGAAACCCAAGTATTTCAAAGTCACTGAAGTCCAGCCAAAAAGGCCCATCTGTCCAATTCTGGCGAATAATAAAACAAAACGTTAAGCATAATTTGCAAAACACTATTTCAATCTGCTCTAGAGGCTGGCTTGTGTTTTCATCACGTTTCATCACTACCAATTATAAAAGGGGAGCTATCTGCCATGCCTGCCTGGCTGGCTGGGCCGCTCAGCTCGGCAGCTCTTTGGCCCGTCGTCAGCAACTCCTTCCTGTGGACCTCTGCCAGAGAGTCCCTTAGTCCGATCAATAGGCACCGGCGGCGGCTAGCTTTCCCTTACTCCCCTCCCCAGCTCCTGTAGTATAAGGAGTCTGTTATGTGCCACTGCAGCATGGCGATTAGGCATTAATGCCCCACGCTGCCGCGTGAATTAGCTTAATCTGTGTCCGCGATGAAGGACGAAGCTTTTCAAGACCACTGGAGATGTTCTCGAGGCATAAAAACTGAAACAGGCTAAACGTTTTATAGGAATGTTAGACAGGGGTGATTTGGCGTATGAGAGATAAAGAAAGAGAGAGAGTATGTGAGGTGGTGATAAAGAAAGGTCTTTGTCAATAGTCAACCACTTGAGTCCAAGCATCCCTAATCTGGGGGAAAGGTTCAAAAACATAGCAGATCTACAAGCTCACAATGTGCCACAACGCGTCACAACCTGTGACGCTTGTAAATCGGCGGTGGACCAAGTACAGGGGCAACTCAAGTCCAGTTGCCCAAGTGGTTCATCTTTCAACGGTAACCAAAATGACTAAGTAAAACTCTTGAAACGTGGGACTCAAGGGCAAGTGTATTTTCAAGACACCAAAGTGACATAGCCAACACACTCTCACTTGATACGTTTGCATATCCTACTCCCTATATATATCACCTAAGAGAAATCTGATGGGAAACTTACAAACTAAGCAGATTGATATGATCCGCACGCACACACACACACACACACACACACACACACACACACACACACACACACACACACACACACACACACACACACACACACACACACACACACACACACACACACACACACACACACACACACACACACACACACACACACACACACACACACACACACACACACACACACGACCCCAATGGAAACAAGCCAGAGGCTTTCTTGGAAATAAATCATTTTAGCAGACCTTGTATTGTACTTTACTTCCCTCCCTGTACTTATCTTTGCAAACTGTTAATAAAGTATTCAATCAATCAATCAACATATCAAGGGAATCAACCTTGACTATACCCAGTCCCAGACACCTCCCCCAGTTACTATTGACTGTCCACCATACGTGAACCAGGAGGACCTCACTGATAGCGTTGTATACTGTATTACTGTATGGGTATACAATCTCCACTGATGTATAAGAAAAGGAATATGTGCAGACAAGCTTGTCAGCACAGACAAGCTTGTCTGCACAGCCAGCCCCCACCTCACAAATGACTGCATGTTTGTTTTAACAACACAACAGACTAAACAGAAAAAGCCAAGGATCAAACCCAGCCAGGATAACTGATGTGGAGAAGTAATTTGAGACTCACACAGCAGAACCTTGTTTCTTCCTCATAGATCTCCATTATAATACACAAAGACCCATCTAACAGATGCCGTGCGAGTTCCAGCACCAAACCAAAACGTGCTTCAACAAGAGTTAGCCTATTAGGTTATTATAGTCTCTTTTTTGTATCACAGGTTCTCAAAGTGGGATCCCTGTAGGGCAGTGTTTCTCAACCTTTTTTTTCTGCATGGGCACACTTTTCATGTCGCAAGAATCCCTGGGCACACCAACATAATACGGGGGTGTAAATATCGTCACTGTCGGGAAGAAACCTTGTATGTCCAAGTTTCAAATGTGTACGTTTCTTCACAAAGTAAAGCCCTGCTTCATAATACAAGGGTGTCGCACAACTGTAGTGAAAACAGCAGATCCACAGGCACACAATGGCAACGAGGCGTTGTGTGCTTGTAGATCGGCTGTTTTCACTAGTTTAAATCATTTTTAAAATGATAAATACAAAACTGGCTTTCAAGCAGTTTCAAGGGGCACAATTGACCATTCTCAGGGGCACACCAAAGGTCCCCAGGCACAGTGGTTGAGAAACACTGCTGTAGGGACCCTAAAGGTTCCTTGAGGGTTCCAAAGGGACCCTTACAACAGTGGTTCTCCAAGTGGGGTCTGGGGACTCCCAGGGGTCCTTGAGGGAGTTCCAGGGTGTCCCCAGCTAAATAGATAGTTAGGAACCAAATGGACCCTATTGGTCTGTAACTCAAAGTTAAATTAATGTTGATCTTACAATATAAATTGGGGTCCCAGAGATAGAAAGGCCACTAAATGGTGGTTCATAGCCTAAATGCACGTCAAACTGGGGGCGGTCCTTGAAATAAAAAATGGTTGAGAATGACTGTTACAGTATAGAGCCATAAATACCTTCTCTTATGGGGGTCCCTGTCTTATCTTTTCAAATGAGGGTGCGCGGGCTAATAACTTAAGTGCCAACTGCCAATTTGGGGGTCCTTGACATGAAAAGGTGTGAGAACCACTGCCTTACACAAAGTCTGTAACTCTGGGAGTGATGGAACCAAACCACGGACCCATGAGGGGTCCATTTGGTTCCCACTTCCCACACTCAGAGTTGTGTGGGTCCTCGAAATTAAAACATGTTGAGAACCTACTGGTTTAGAGACTCCTTACCCTCCTTTTTTTACTGCACTTTTACGCGCAGTCAGTCGGTTCTGTGGTGAATTTGGGTCAGCAGTCAACCGGAGCCACATTCGTTCTCCCTCAGAGAGACAGAGAGATGCTGTCTACTGGGGAGAGATGCTGCTGCAAGCGTGCAGCCAGGCGACGCTCACACATCCAACAGAAAAGGATGCATATGATAAACACGGTTACACACACACACACACACACACACACACACATTGAATATTGTCCAAACAGGCGTTATTGTGTAGGCTCTAAGACTGACTGACATGGCCACAAAACAATGCTCAAAGCATGAAATACTTCCGCGTAATTATCTAATTAAGAATAAACCACAATTCTGGGGTGTCCTGCACGTTTTTTCCTTCTTCTAATTGCGTGGCATCATGCCATATGGAATGCAGGCTGCCTAAAACATCTACACAATAGGCTGTTATAGTCGTTGTTTTTAGGACAATGTCGCCCTCCTCTTCTAACTACGAAATGCGGGAGCGAACGCAAGATAATACATTGATTTTGCACTTACCGAGAAACAGATTCCTTCCTAGGCAGTCGACTCCCCGTTATCCTCCTATCCGTCACCTTTTTTCCCCAAGTCAATCCGCAATGTGCTGCTCTGCTCACACCCGGAGCCGAGCGGTGGCGTTTCACAATGCTGTACCCTCCTCCAACTGTATGTTATGTTCCCCTTCTTCAACTGTTCTTGCTATATTTTGACACTTGCTTTGGGAACATACGCAAACGTATTTTCTCATGCCAATAAAGCTCTTCTTTAGGTCCTTCCAGGTCCTGTTCCACACCGGAGCGGTAGGTAGGTAGGTAGTGGTCCTGTAGTTGTCACACCGGGTCCGGGGCGGTGTTTTCTGCTTTCCACCCCCGCGGTCCCTCCTGTTCTCTCTCACACGACGCACCGGGCAGGTGTTTCCTGCCTTTTAGTGTCCTAGCGGAGTTCTTCTGGAGGGTGGACGAGCGACCATTAGGATGCTGCTGTCCGGACCGGAGCGAGGGCTGAGGGGATCCGCAGGGAGGAGGAGGAGGAGGCGGAGGCGAAGCGGTCGTACAAAGAGAAAAAGAGAGAGACAGAGAGAGAGAGAGGAGAGAGGAGAGAGGAGAGAGAGAGAGAGAGGAGAGAGAGAGAGAGAGAGAGAGAGAGAGAGAGAGAGAGAGAGATGGAGGGAGGGAAAGGACAGGGGAGCTAAGCACTGCAGCGCACAGCGACGGGAGGCAACACCGGCTGAAGAGGCAGACAGTCAGCTTCTTTCTTCCCCCGGCCTGGTTCACAAACACTGTGTCAAGCACGCGCGCAGAAACACACTCACTCTCATACACACGCTCGCTCGCTCGCTCGCTCACTCACTCACTCACTCACACACACGCACGCCGGTGCATTAACACGCCGCCTGGAAGCTTTTACGAGATTATGGAGCGCCATCTTCAGGTGGATCCGTGGACGTGGAGCGACCGATATGAGGTTCCTCATACTGTACAAGCTGCTGCTGTCCCCAATCAGTTGGTACTTGGGACGCTGGCTGCTAACGGGTTACCAGAAGGTTAATTGCGTCCACCTGATTCCCTTGATTAGGATACCTGGTGATGGCAATTAAACTTCAACAACAAGGCAATTCAATGTGCTTAAAAAAAAAGAGCAAAAAAGGACAATATAATACAACTAGACTGCACTCTGTCGAGGTGCCAACTAACAAAACAAGTAAAAATTAAAACAGAAACATGAGAGCAGAATTACTGTGCAGAATAATACATGATACATCCAAACGGGTGAAGAATACTGAGCGTTGCAGCAGACCTGCAGATAGTTGCTCAGTGGTTCAGCTCTTGAACTTGAATCAGATGCATTTTGTTTTCTCCACGGGTGACCCAGAACCTTCCATAACCTGAAACTTTCTTGAACCTATGAAGTTCTGTGATATCCACTAAACCAGCACCATCACAGCCTACATCATAAGAAGAAAACTCATTAAAAAAATCACAACCATGTGAAGTGAGCAGTGTTGCTGCTGCTGCTGATGATGATGTAGACCAGGGGTCAGCAACGTTTTTGACATGACACATGCCATGCTTTCATTATCTTGATAGCCAGTGTGCCATATCAACTTTATGTTTAATTATTACAGGTGCGACGAAATATAAATCACGCGTGAATGTCATTGGTCTGTAAGGATGTGCCCCACACACACACACACACACTTTTGCATGTTCCACTGCTCTCCCTCCCCCTCTCTCTCGCTCTGTTTTTCCCACTCATATAAACCATGGTAACCAGACCCCCAGGGGGCTGATGATGACATCACCCACACTCACCGACTCTCCAGGCAGTTCACTTACTCACACACACACACACACACACACACACACACACACACACACGCGCGTGCACACACACACACACACACACCCACACACACACACATCAGTCATGCACACAAGCCTACCCGCATGCATGTTCTGTCAAGGTCAGGCAGAGTCTTGGAGACTCAGCACCTTAACTCAATTCACCCTTTAGCCTTCTGGTTGGTCCCTGACTGACCAACCAGCGGGCTCTATCTGCCTTGTCCCGCCTTGGTTCCGCCTTTTTTTATGTTGAATTAGCTAAAACATAATTTTTGGAGAAATAAAAATATTTAAAAACATGCCGAGTCACTATACTGCCACTGAGCAGCTCCATTTCAATGAAATCAAGTTTGAAATGAGAATTGAATACACAGAATAACAATACGAAACAACTGAATTACAATGGTAGTGGATGGATTGTCCCACCGAATGTCCCACCAAGACACAGCAACCAATGGGTGTGAAGAGGGGCGCGACAACGGGCGGGACTTGACAAAGGGTGAATTAGCGCTGATCCCGAGAATACTCGTGAAAAATACTCGAGTAGCACATGCTGCCGATCCCGAGTATACTCGTGAAAAGTACTCTATTACTGTAACGGCGGTACTCTATTACCTGTTGGTGCGCGGAAGGTCCTGACACGATCGCCCTCGCCGATTCATCATCATCACGGATCCACGAGCACAAAATAGTAATCCCATAACATTGAGGCAGACGGGGAATCTCATCTTTAATGTCCATTATCTCAAAACAACACTTTCAAAGGGAGGATGGCAGTAGATTCTCGCTTATATAACACATGTTGAAAAGCTCCGTTCCGCCATTACACAACAGCATGTTGACGACGAGCGGCATGACGTCATGACGTGATGACGTCAAACCGGAAGTGTTTACGCTATGGACTTCTGGCCTTCAAAATAAGACAACGGTCGTGGATGCAGCCTGCGGGAGGCACGCTGGACATTTTAATCCGTTAATTTCAGGAGCACTAAATGAGTTAATAGAGGTGATAGTGCTACTGCCTCTGCCTTTGCACTCAGCGTGTACATTTACGAGGACCCGATATTCCCAGGATTCCCATTGAAAAGTGGCCAATTATTCTTTCTTCAGCATTGGGTGATAGGAACTTGTTTGTTTGCTTTTACATGAACCACTACATCCCAAAGCATCCCTATTCTGGGGGGGAACATTTGCAGAAAATTGCAGCGTACAAGCTCACAACGCCCAGTCCAGTGTGAGGCGTCGTGAGCTTGCTTTTAACAACATATTAACATATTAATAGACAAAATAATGTGTAAGCAAATTAATTTACACAACAGACAACACAGATGATACTGCTGTCTATGGAATCTATGAAGTATCTTAAATCTGCTCTCTCAGGTAAGGGGTCCTTAATAATAATAATAATAAAACTTTATTTGTATAGCACCTTTCATGACATGAAATGCAGCTCAAAGCGCTTTACAGAGCAGAAAATGAAGCACAAGTGCTTAACAGAGAAACAGTAAAATAAAATAAAAAATACAGAATAAAAAGAAATAATTAAAATTATTACAATTAAGCAGAGAAATAACAATTTCAGAACAGTGCGGACGTCAATTAGCAGCACAGGGATTTAAAAATTTAGCTAAAAGCAAGAGTAAAGAAATAGGTCTTGAGCTGTGCTTTAAAGCTATCCACAGAGGCTGCCTGTCTTAGGTGTAGTGGGAGTTTATTCCAAGCTGTCGGTCCGTAGAAGCAGAAAGCTGCTTCACCATATTTTTTATATTTCATTGTTGGCGCCTCAAGTAGGTCTGCACTAGAGGACCTGAGTGGGCGGGTTGGAACATATCTATGCAGGCAGTCATAGAGGTACGAAGGTGCCAGACCATTTAGAGCTTTATAAACAAGTAAAAGTATTTTAAAATCAATCCTAAAAACAACCGGGAGCCAGTGTAGCGACGCTAAGACTGGAGTAATATGTTCTCTTATCTTAGTTTTAGTTAAAACTCTGGCTGCCGCATTTTGAACAAGTTGTAGTCTGTCAGTTGTTTTCTTTGGCAGACCAGAGAGAAGTGCGTTGCAGTAATCCAGCCGAGAGAAAACGAAAGCGTGGATCAGCGTTTTTGCATCGTTCAGCGACAGATAAGCTCTAATTCGTGCAATATTTCTAAGGTGAAAGAAGGCAATCTTCGTGACATGATTAATGTGTGTATTAAAATTTAATTCAGCATCAATGATCACCCCCAGGTTCTTTACAGAGGTGTTACTTTCTTTAGCCAGGTTACCAAGTCTACTTATTATTGATTCTCTTTGGGCAGTAGAACCAATTATGAGAACTTCTGTCTTGTCCTCATTTAGCTTGAGAAAGTTCTCACTCATCCAGCATTTTATGCTAGACACGCACGTCAGCAATGGGTCTAGAGCACAGGGGTCATCCGGAGCCACCGAAAGGTACAACTGGGTGTCATCAGCATAGAAATGGAAATTCACACCGTGAGCGGAAATAAGTTCTCCCAGCGGCAGTATATAGAGGGAGAATAATAAAGGTCCAAGAATTGAGCCCTGTGGAATACCAGAGCAGATCTTGTGTTTGTTTGACTCAAAGTCAGCTAGATTAACAAAGTAGCTTCTGCCTGTTAGGTAAGAGTAAAACCAGGAGAGAGCTGTCCCAGACAGTCCTACCCAGTGTTCGAGACGTTGTATTAGAATTGTATGGTCGATTGTGTCAAAAGCCGCCGTTAGGTCCAGCAGTAGGAGAACGGACACATCTTTGTTGTCAGCAGCCACCCTAAGATCATTAATAACTTTTACAAGTGCAGTTTCTGTGCTGTGTCCTTTCCTGAAGCCGGATTGGAATTTGTTGTGCACCTTATTGTTCTGCAGAAACACATCCAATTGATGAAAGATAATTTTTTCAAGGACCTTGCCCAGAAAAGGTAAATTAGAGATGGGTCTATAATTACCCAGCACGGACGGGTCAAGGTTGGGTTTCTTGAGTAAGGGTTTAACTACAGCCGTTTTCAGTGAGTCTGGAAAGACACCTGATTGTATAGAGCTATTTACTATTTTTAGGATATCTTCAATAACACAGTCTACAACCTCTTTGAGAAACGGCGTGGGTATTGCATCCAGCGAGCAAGAAGATGATGTCATTTGCGATATGGTTTTACGAAGTTCCTCTTCATCAATTGCACAAAATGATACTAGGCTCCCCCTAGATTTATCGACACTTTTACACATGGCACCATTAACCGCATTTGCATTTGTGACAGTATTATTCAGAATACCAGCTCGAATGTTCTCAATTTTGTTATCAAAGAAGGATGCAAACTCATTACACTTTGCTTTAGAGGCAAGGAGTGACTGCTTGTAGGACTGGGGAGGGTTTAAAAGGCGTTCAATGGTAGAGAATAAGACCCTAGCATTGTTCTTATTGTCATTAATGATTCCGGAAAAATAGGCCTGCCTAGCCAGACGCATGGCTTTATTGTAGGCGGCTGTTGAAGACTTAAAAATCTGTAGGTGGATAGTTAGTTTATTTTTTCTCCAAGCTCGCTCTGCTTTGCGGCATTGTTTTTTGAGTGAACGTATATGATCGTTTATCCAGGGTGTCACTTTGGAGTTAAGTTTCTTTTTAGTTTTCATAGGAGCTACCATATCCAGAGCTGACTCTAAGTTAAGATTAAAACGGTGAACCATATCATTTACTGAGTTAATATCAGGAAGAGGGGGTGAACATGCAAAATGGCAAGCAAACTCTTCTGCTGAAGAAGATCCGAAAAATCTCCTTTTTATAGTATATTCTCTATTATTTCTTTCTAAATCGGAGACAGTCATATTAAAACACAGTAAATAATGGTCTGATAGGTCAGGCTTAGCGATGATTCTGTCCATAGAAATATTTAGCCCTTTAGAGATCACAACATCAAGAGTGTGGCCTTGATTGTGGGTTGGCCCGGTAACATGCTGAACAAAATCAAGGGAATGCAATAATTGTACAAAACTCATAGCCATAAGATCTGTAACAATGTCTACATGTAGATTTGTATCGCCAGCAATAAGGGTTCTCTCATAGTCCGTGGAACAGATAGATAGAAGTTCTGATATTTCTGTAAGAAATAAGGATTTGCTACATTTTGGTGGGCGATATATCGTAATCATTAGAACAGAGGATTTACTCTCAAATAAGTTAGCTTGATATTCAAAGGATGAAAAACTTCCAAAATACAGGGGCTTGAATTTAAAAATATCAGAGAAAATGTATGCCAAGCCTCCGCCTCTTTTTCCTTCTCGCACTGATTGAATAAAATGATAGTTTGGTGGACAGGCGACGCCTAGTGCAACAGCTCCATCTGAGCCCAGCCATGTCTCTGTTAAAAAAATGATATCTAATTTTTCTTCACAGATTATATCATGTACAGAGGATGGCTTGTTTAAAAGTGACCTGATGTTAAAAAGTGCCAGGTTTATTTTATGACATTTTACTGTACTATAGCCCCTACAGGGAATGCACGTTAAATTAGCTAAATTAGCAGAGCCACTGCTTGTCCTGGACACTCTATTTGAAATTACAGTAGAAATGTTGTGAGCCTGCTTAATAAAAGCGCCTAGAGGAGCCTCGGGTCCAGATACGTTAGTTGCTGGGTATAATATCGGACCCAGCTGACATCAACGGCTGAACGTATTGTCCAGTTGGGAGGCCCAGGTCTTCTGTCGTTGTGGTCGTTGAGGGATGGGTGGGGGCGAAAGCACCCAGGCCACAGATTTCTGGGGCACGGCGGGGTCAATTTCAGGCGTTTTCAAGGATGGTGGTTGTGGAGCCGGGCGTTTGGCCTGTGGTGGTTGTGGCGCCGGGCCTTTGACCGGGCGTCTGGCCGGGGTCATTTTTAGCGCAGTGTTAATGAGTTCATTCATTCCATTCGTGAATTCTAGAAGAGGCATTGGAGAAAGGGAGAAAGAGGAGGATTGGGGTGATGGGGCCTGTTCTTCCTCATTGGTTGACTCATGGTTCGGGCCAGTCATGGCTGAGTCCATGGCTGTTGACTCTCCATTGTCTGTTCCCAGTTCACTCTGTTCGGTTGTGCCAGCCCCCTCCTCTTCCTCTGTCAACTCTCCGTTGTCAGTTGCCAGTTCACTTTGCTCACGGTTCGGGCCAGCCACGGCTGAAGCAGAGAATCCACAAAACTCTTCTTCATTACTTTCCTCTTCAAACATTTCCCTGAGTAACCCCATCTCTGTATTCACTTTGGCAGAGATGGCGTCCACATGCAGTTCCTCGTCAGGGAGGGCAGGGACAATGGTAACTGTTGTTTTTAAATCTCCTCCGTTCGCCAGGGCCGTTCCCCCCTCGGCCGAGGGGGGCAATTCAGTAACCATAACACCATCTCTTGTTATGGATTCTTCGTGGGTAGCAGATAGGAGTTGTTCATCACAATCTGTTGTTTTGGATTGTTGTGTTCCGGCCAAGGTCAGAGCATGGAAAACATTCTGCATAAACAACTTCGCACCTTGCTTATTTAGTTGCCGTGCATCTGCGAAGAGGTGTCTTCTATCGAAGAAAAAACTGAAGTTGTCAATAAAATGCACATTTTTGTCAGTGCATGCAGCTAAAAGCCATTTGCTCAGAGAGAACAATCTGCTGAAATTCTCGTCTGTGCCTTTCATAGGCGGTAGGGGACCACTGATGCATAGCTCTATGTCGCTGTTCAGGGAGCTCAATGTGTTGAATAGAGCCCTGAAATTCCCCTTTAAGATTTCTGACTGTTTTTCTTCTGTGTCACATGTGCCAGTATGTAGGATCAGGGTTTTCACTGTTTGGTGTTTGTTGACAAGATCCAGAATTCTGTCATTCATGTCAGAGATTGTGTCTTTGGGAAAACAAATAACTTTTGCCTTCCTCTTTCTTATGCTTTTGACACCTTTTAAGGCAGCATCGCCCACAATCAAAATGTCAGGATCAGTCACTGAGGTGGTTCTTACCCTGCTGGGTGGGACGTTCTCTCTGTCAACAGGGGGACTTCGGGGGGCTTCTAGCAGCTGTTCTGTTAGCCAGCTAGGGGAGATGCTACCCCTGTCATCGGAGGGGCATCTTTGGTCCTCGGCCAGTGGCATGAATCTATTAGCCAGCTGCACACTTGGTGTTTGTGGAGATTGGACGTTGTTTGTCTTTTTAGCAGCGTTTTTCCCCTTGGCAGTAGTCCATTTATGAAGGGGGGTCGAAGCAGCGCTGTGCCGGGGTAATGCCGGCCATTCGTCGGTGATAAGACGACTTTGGGAGGGTGTCCTGCCTGTCGTCCGTTCTTTCATCTTTGGCTTTTCACCAAGGGGATTCCAGGCGAGTGGTTTATCCAGTCTTCGGGTTTGTTTTAATTGGAATATTTCCGTTTCAAGCACTGCGATCCTCTGAAGCAGTTTCTGATAAACCCCTGTTGAAATGGTAGGGCCGGCCATCTTGATAGCTAGTTAGCTAGATGCCACGTATCCAGTCACCAAGTGAAAAAAATAGTATATTGCAGTACAGCAAAAAACAATCCCGGAGGTTTTATAAGTATCCAGGATCCATTTGTAGTTTCTCAAAGAAAAAAAGAAAAATAAAACATCAGTATCAGCAGAAGAATGTAAGCATAAGCGAGCGTAAGCGGGAGCAAGCAGCGACACGTCCACACTGTAGGAGAGCCAGAGCAATGGCCTGAAAGACTTCCCAGTTTGATCCCGGGCTCCCCTAGAGTAGGTGTCGAAGTGTCCTTGAGCAAGACCCCTAATTTCTCCTAATGTGCAGGAGGTTGGTGCCTTGCATGGTTTCCTCCGCCATCAGTGTATGAATGTGTGAATGTAATTTGGATAAAGAGCGCTATAAAAATGCACCATTTACTAATACTAGCCTTGGGGACTGTTGGTCCCGAGGCTACTTTTACTTACCTCTCCCTTCAGGAGTGGTTATGTGGTTATGGATATAAAAAAATCACACCCGTGTGAACTGAGCGGTGGTTTACCCCCCCCCCCCCCCCCTTCCCCCCTGTGTGTGTGTGTGTGTGTGTGTGTGTGTGTGTGTGTGTGTGTGTGTGTGTGTGTGTGTGTGTGTGTGTGCCTGGTCTGGCCTGGCCTGAAAACAGCACCCCTCCCTTAACATGTGTGGTCAGAAAAGGTACTACACCACAGGCTTGAGGCTACATACGGACGCAACCACCCACCCACCCACCCACATACATACACGTACGTCTACACACACGACCACGTATAGGAGCGGCGTGACCACCGCTCAACAAGCAACCAACTACAAACAGCCATCACAGAACCTCACAGGTTACGGAGAGTTTCAGGTTTTGGAAGGTTCTGGCATACTTACTTTATAATTGAAAAGAGACATCAGAGACAATCTGGTCATGCTAAAAAAAAAGCTCAGTATTCTGTCTTGATGGCACAGCATAATGTGTAAAGGGGGGGAGAAGACAAAAAAAAGACTCCTGCTGAGTTGGTCTTCTTCCTGTTTTGGCACACACACATGCCACTTTTAATCTTTTAATGAATGCCACAGGATGAGAAAAGTCCTCATCACTACAGTATTCTAATGTATTAACCTTTATTTAGCCAGGGTAGGTCTGCTGAACACAGGTGCCCATTTTCAGCAAAGCCCTGCTTCACATTCACAGTCACAGACACACAGACATTAAAACCTGGGAGCTGCCCACTAGTACAACCAAAGTCTTATGCTACATACACACAAATACGATACACTGAGTCCTTTCCAAAACGTTACAGTACACTGTACGGAATCGTCTCAAGAAATGCATGAAACCACTGAGAACACAACGAAACCACTGTAGTATATGCCAGGTCTGTGAGTGGGAGTCGGTTTCAAAGATGTCCTTATTCATATTCACCCAACCTCAAAACGCCAGCTCCGTGTAGCAGAAAGGTCTAAACGATTAAAAAACTATGCGAATTCACCTAAGATCATTTTCGTATGGACGGCGCCTTATACTGTTGGCCACTGACCAGCTCCAGTGGAGCAGTTGAGAGTTCAGTGCCTTGCTCGAGGGCACTTCAGCTGTGTTGGGCGAGGGGTAAATACTGACCATTCAATTTCCTACACAGATTCTTCCTTCCAGTCCGGGGGATTGAGCCGGGAACCTTTCGGTCACAAAAGTGACCGAAACATGACTTGAGACACTCACATACACTCACATACACTCCCACAAACTATCTGCTGATTTTACTCCATATAATAGGATCCATATGTATGCGATAAGGTCTTGCTGCGCGGTCATTATGGCTTATATGGACACGACGGGGTAATAATTCCCCGAGGCGGAGCCGAGGGGAATTATCAGCCCGAAGTGTCCATATAAGCCATAATGACCAAGCAGCAAGACCTTATAGCACTTATTACCCGGCTAATACATAAAATTAATAATTTGACTCAAAACTAAAATCAAAACAAAGTGTTTCCTTGTTTACAGACGGCTGAAAGTGCGTCCCCCCGAACGCAACACGGTCGCCTTGGAAAACAAGGAAGTGCTGATCAAATAGAATCCATTTCTGTTACTGCGTCGTCTATTTCTCGCCTCAAATGTTTTTAAAGACATTCTTCAGAGCAACGTTTGGTTGTAAATGTCGCTGTGTGTTTGTTTACATGGCTGACATGTTGGATACGCACAAAATCCACGCAGTGCAGCCTGAATACAGCAGCTGCTCTGAGCCTTTGATTAGGCAGCGGTGAATTATAGAGCGGAGCGGTCATTATACGCTCATAATTCACCGCTGATTTCAGCGCTCGACCAATCAGAATCAAGCATTCAACCAAGCCGGGTAATAAACTAAGTTATGGGTCCAAAACAAAAATCACACCTAATGTGAAGTGAGTGGCGCTATTCATGAGGTAATGACTTGAGTGTCCCATGAAGCGTGGCCAATGTGACCCTGGGAGTACAACAAACTTTGAGCGCTTTGTACCAAGATGTAGGCTAGTTGTAGGCCACGCTTCAGAGCCTGGACATTTAGTGGGCGTACAACAAACTTTGAGCTTTGTGCCAAGATGTAGGCCAGATGTAGGCTACGCTCGCACCAACATCTGGCTTTGTCCGGGACGTGAGTGTGGCCTACATCTGGGCTACATCTTGGCACAAAGCTCAAAGTTTGTTGTACGCCCACTAAATGTCCAGGCTCTGAAGCGTGGCCTACTGTACATCTAGCCTACATCTAACCCTATCCCTAACCCTAACCTCAATGGAAGTGTTGCCACTCAATTAGAAGACAATGTCAATGTCTGAATGGCAATATGTCTGAATGGAGAGCGTAATGTACTCAGGTTAGTACTCAAGAAAATGTGCTTTCCTGTCAACATGTTTCAGTTAGCTGGTTGTCTGGGTTCCTAAAGTTGTCACCAATGACCCAAGAGGCTTAATGAAGCATGCATCTGTAGTGTGGAAATAAATGAGGTGGAACCATGTTTGTTCTAATAAACAAGCTTTATTGTTTTACAGTGCAGTGGTGCAGTACAAGGAGCAGTAACTGACAAATGAATAAGAAGTATTAGTTTATGATGTTTTTAATATGCATATCTCTGTGTGTGTTTGTGCATGTGCGTGCATGTCAGTAGAACAATAACCAAGAGAAGTTTGAGATTTCACCCATATCAATAGAAATGGAGATTTAATTGAGCATATTATTCATTCATCACTTCTTTTTTTATTTCTTTTTTTATGTCAGACAAGGTCATCTGAAAAGGGTGAGAACAGTGAGTTAACGTAATCATAAAATGTGAGCTGCCTTGTTGACCTGGCAATGGTGAATTACAGCACTGCTAATCACCTGTTTGGCTCTAAACATTTACATTTTATCCACCTACAATGAACTTGCCGCAGACCTTCACTGATTAAATAATAAAAAGAAACAAGAATACAGTGGATCCTTAACTCTCAAATACCTGGAACGCACCCGAGTCGCGTTAGATTGTAACCACTTTAACCATTATTGTATGCTTTAACTTTAGAAAAATAGCAGATATACAAGCTCACAGCGCGGCACCGAGTGCCGCGCTGCAAGCTTGTAGATCTGCTATTTTTGAAAAATCGTGAAAATGAGTGCAAGTCTTTGAATATCTTTGACCCGATCTTTGACCCGACTTCTAAATCCTTCCTCTAAATCAGTGGTTCTCAAACTTTTTCATGTCAAGGATCCTCAAAATTACAGGTATTTAGCCACGGACCCCCATCTCAAAATATGTTGTTCCAGGGACCCCCCAGAAGCAAATATTTGAGTTACAAATGTGCGCTTTTAAATAGATATATTCAAAGACTTGCAAAGAAAATCTAGATTTTTCAAAAATAGCAGATCTACAAGCTCGCAGCGCGGCACTCGGTGCCGCGCTGTGAGCTTGTATATCTGCTATTTTTCAATAGTTAAAGCAGTCAATAATCATATCATAGGCCTAAATGGGTTAAATAATAAAAAGAAACAAGAATACAGTGGATCCTTAACGGAAGGTGTGTACGTTGCAGAGAAGGAATTTCACCAGGGCCACGAGGGCCATGGCAGCCATGCCCATTCAGTTTGGCATTTAAAAAAATTATAAAAAAGGTCTTGATGCCCCACACGCACGGTCCAAACTGATTTCACCATTTTCTCCTCTGCCTCTTTACTGTCAAAATGTTGTTTTTCTGTTGAGATTCTGATTCTGAAGCATGATGTTGCCCAATAAGTATAACTATTGATGTTGCCCAACATCAATAAGTATTGCACAACAATAAGAATTGGGCAACATCAATAAGTCAAGTGAAACGGGTTTGATTTCTAGCATGGTAAGATGTAACCACTAATCAAACCCATGATGTGCCGCAAATCTGTGACGTAGTGAACTTCCTCATCGAGCCATAGGAGTCGGAAACGGTTGAGCTCCTGCAGTTGAGCAGTAGCAACATTGTGGACAGCCGCTATCACCAGAAAGAGGCCAACCATCCGGTCCATAAAACTCCTAAATGTCATCGCTGTCGGGTGGAAACCTTGTGCTTATGTCCAAAACCTTCTTTCTTATTATTTTAAACAGTTTAAATTTGTGAAAATAGCTGATCTACAATGGTCTTTTGTGTTTTTCTATTGTTCTAAATTCTTACGAGTACATTTCTAATTCTACCACTGGTCTTCAAACTCACAGACGTGTATTTGGCTGCAGACCCCCATACCACATCTGTGTTGTTAAAATGTTTCAAATTCAACATTTTGTCAAGATGTGAAATACACACATATACACAAATTGCAGAAGCTTTTGTAGACATGTCTGTTTGTTTGTTAGCAACACCGGAGCCCAGTCGCATCTTCTTTGTCATGGGTCTATCAGGGAGAGAAGAGAGAAAACCCATCTAGATGAAAAGCAGAGAATACTAGGACAATAATTAGACAAGAACACAATTAAACACAAATGCAACTGCTTGTTGTTTTCAGGCTGACTCTGGTGGTCCTCTGGTGGTTTAAAATGTCTTGCTTAAGTAAAAGTATCAATACTACAATGTAGAAATACTCTGTTACAAGTAAATGTCCGGAATTTAACATTTACTTGATTAAAAGTACAAAAGTATTGGCATTAAAATGTACTTAAAGAAGGCCTACCAAAAGTAGAAAGTACTCATTATGCAGAATGTCCCATTCCAAGTTTTTTCAAAAGGCCAAAATGTACATGGGTAAAGTGGTTAGTGTATGTTTTGTAATAATAATCAAAATCTACAAAGTAACTATAACTTAGGTTTTCAAATAGTGGCCGGGGCTGGATGGACTGGACCATTGCTGCCAACTAAACCTGACCAGAACGGTCTGCTGTTACGCCTGTTGGCATCTGCACCGAAGGTTTTCAAATGTTTTCATGACAAGGAAAGGACCCCTAAACTGATATGTATTTGGTCCCCCCCCCCCCCCCCCCCCCAGTAATTCTGAGTATCCCCCATGGGTCCCCGACCACCTGTTTATTAAACCTGCTATATTGTCAGTGCCCAGTTCTGAGCACCTCTACTCAGGGATGTAGTGGGGGGGGGAACGCGAGTACGGAGTGCCCACACTTCTCTCAAGTCAAGTCAGTTGATATTATATTTTCAGGTCGTTCTGACACAGCAATTGGTTGAAATAGGCTCGCCAGCCGTGCTGAAATGAGCATGACTAACAGCAGATGGTAATATAAGATTTGAAAATGGATTAATTAATTGGAAAAAATCAGTTGTGGAGCTATTTTGCATGGGAAGTTTGGCTGATGATCCGGTCATCAAATTATTGGTTGAGAACCACTGGTCTAAGGCTATTTCTGCCGCCGCGCAGACCCGTTTTAAGCCAGCAAAAAACGTTATGTGCACGCGCACGGACGCACGTGCATGTGCGTGCACGGGGAGTGCCCACACTTCCAAATTTAGCACTACAACACTGCCTCTACTGCAACAGCTGACCACTAGATGGTGTTGTTGGATTGCAGTTTGTGATCCTAAATTAATATAATTGTTGCAGTGTTACTTCTCCTTGTCTCCTTCAATAATTCAACAATTCTATGATGATATTATGATGTCACTATATCTGTGTATTTCAATCTGGCCTTTTGACTCAGAGGCTTTCGGCTTTCAGGAAGTAACCAAAAATACACAGGGAAGACATATTTGCATATTATAACCACACCTGGGGTCTAGAGTATTGTTTACTCCATAGACACATACAAAACTGAAAAAGTACAAAACTATGGCACCACCCAGGGCAGGAATGATGGCCTCCGTTGCCCCTCAGTTTGGCCTTTAGCCCCTCAAAACAATGGCATGACCTGAGGCCACAGTGGCCTTAATGCCTCAACTCACTGTACCACTTTCTCCTCTGTCTCTTTCTTGTCAATATGTAGACACCGGTGTCTCTTTCTTGTCATGTAGACTTCAGTGTCTTTTGTTGAGATTCTGAAATCTTAACTCCTCTGAGTCCGATCTTTAAACCAATCCAGTGACTTTGATTGGTGCTGGGCTGAGCATGGATCAGAGGTTATCATCCCTAACCCTTAAATTCAACAAAGTCTTTCAATGGACTAAATTCTAAAATCTAGTTTTATTTGATGGCCTTCCTGCCCTGGTATTTGGCCTTTGTGCCCAAATGGACAAAGGCCAAGAGGCCTTGCCCTTAAAATGACGAAATTCCAGGCCTGGCACGACCTCTTTAAAAATCTGTCTGATTGTTTTATCAGCAGATAGCCTAGAGGGACCTGTGCATTTGTATTATCTTCACACATACAGTAAATAGTTAGGGGTTCAGTTTTACTCCAATGTTTAGGCCTACTACCATAAAGAAACCTATCATAGCCCCAAAGTATATAGCAAACACAGTTTAAAACGCATTTATCACTTGTCTACAGGGTTAGTTCTTCTATAGCTAATTATTAAAAAAATAGACGATCTACAAGCTCACACTGTTATTAATTTACAATATTGTAAGCAACTGTAGCAATATGGAGATACAAGTTTTCTGCCTGACAGTGACATATTGGAAAAGGTTCACAAGTGCAACAAACGACATCCTTTGGTAGGCTAACCACTTTAACCTCTACTGCATATACAGTGGATATTTGAAAATATCCAATCTGCTCACAATGTCACCCTGTAGATCTGCTATTTTCAAGGGTTTTGATTACTTTTTAAACATGTATCAACACTATTGGTTAGTCCATGACATAACATATAGGCCAGCTAGGGGCCAATTCTGATATCTTCACAAATTGGTACCACCCAAGGTGACCATACGTTTTTTACATTTTTGACTTCGTACATGTCTCTAGTTTACATTTTGGTATTATAACCCTTTCTGAGACCCAGCTTAATTGATGTTATCAGCTGCTAGAGTCGGTGTCCCATTAACTTTACATTACAGGGGGAAAAAAGCAATTTTTAATCTGCTTTAAGTAGCATATGAGGGGTCAAACTAGGGGGTTTTCATGATTCTGAATCCATTGCAA
Organism: Nannobrachium achirus; assembly: GCF_963921795.1. Taxonomy (NCBI): domain Eukaryota; kingdom Metazoa; phylum Chordata; class Actinopteri; order Myctophiformes; family Myctophidae; genus Nannobrachium; species Nannobrachium achirus. Next base: position 20,419,470 of record NC_137828.1, on the reverse strand, counting down.
GCATTTGTTTTGCACGAAAAACATTCATTGGGCTACAAACGGACCCACAAGACTATGGTTTAGTGATGAAAAGTGATGAGTCATCACTTTTCACACTTTTGTGGGGGCTATTTTAGCCCAAGGAATGTTTTTCGTGCAAAACACATGATTGCAATGGATTCAGAATCATGAAAACCCCCTAGTTTGACCCCTCATATGCTACTTAAAGCAGATTAATCTTTGCTTTTTTCCCCCTATAATGTAAAGTTAATGGGACACCGACTCTAGCGGCTGATAACATCATTAAGCTGGGTCTCAGAAAGGGTATCATTACCAAAATGTAAACTAGAGACATGTACAAAGTCAAAAATGTAAAAAACCTATGGTCACATTGGGAGGTATACCAATTTGTGAAGATATCAGAATTGGCCCCTGCCTAGTCTCTGAGAGAACCACTGGTCTAGGAGGGTGAAAAAGCCTGGAGAAGAAATTGAAACGGTTCTTGTAAACCCAACGGAAAGCACGTGTTCCTGTCATTGTCCCAAGGCCAATCACTGTACTCCACCCCAGTAGGCCTAAATAAACATTCCGAAGCCAATAGCCTAATGAATAATTTGAGGAGACTCTTTGTCCAGACCCTTTTTTCTGATTTGGAGCCAAAATTGGGGGTTCAAGGCTCAGCAAACGATAACTTAAAATATCTCAGAAATGATACCAGCACAAATTATAAAATTTACGGCACAATTCAGCAGAAAAAACAGCACTAAATAAATTCTTTAGTGCTAAAGAAATTAAAGAAATTCTTTAGTGCTGGAAGTGCTAAAGAAACGAAAGAAATTATTTCGTGCTGGATTTGTGCTGAATTGTGCCAACAATTCATGAAAACATGAAAATGGTATCATTCTTGTAAAGAATGATACAATTTTTATTTTCATCATATGAGGTGCCAAATTCACGGAGGTGATTATAGAGATTAATGCAGCCTAGGCTAATCTCTACAATCCATCAACATTCAAGAGTAGCCTAGGCTATAAAGCAAGGCTGTTGTTAACTCACTCGCTCAGACTCAGTGAGTGACATTACTGCCTGTCTGTGTGCTTGCAGTTGCATTATGTGTCGGGCTGACTCAGGAATGAGGAATCACTCAGGTGGGTCTAGCATAGCAACATTCATATCTTGTGATCACCGGGATCCAGCTCTTTTTCAGGTCACAGTTTATACTCCAGGCGAAAGTGAAACTTCATTCATTACCACGGGAAGGAAGTAGGCTGCTATGCGCAATCTGTGGAGCAGGCGCACCCTGTGGGACAGTGTGCCAAACAGCAACTTGTGAAACATCTTTTCGGACACTTGGGAGTCTTTATTCCCGTACGTGCGGTGCTGTGCAACACAATGCCATGATGACTGGAGTGGTAGATCTTGTGTGTAGATTTTAACCCGCTGCCACATGCTTCAAGAATGACCAATGGTAAGTTCGTTATTGAATGCAAACCATGAGGCTAGCCGCAAATTGCAACACTAGATTTTTTTTATAATCCGATTATTAAAAAAATCTAGTGTTGCAATTTGCGGCTACCATGCGGCTATGTGATGCACGCATGTTGCAATATTGAATCATATGTGAGTTACAGTTGGCGTTAGCTTCAGATTGTAAGCAGTGGTGGAAAAATAACTCACGTTTCATTCTTGAGTAAAGTTATCTGAGATGTAGTGCTGTAGAAGTAAAAGTAGACTATTTAAAATTGAAATAGCCTACTCGAGTAAAGTAGGCCTACAAATTCCTCAAGTAGGCTACTTGTAAATGTATAGGCTACTCAGTTATTTTACACCACTGCATGTGAGTAGGTCAGTTGGTGTTAGCTTCAGATTGCAAGTGAAAAATAGGCATGCTACGCATTAAAATACATCAAGACTATATGATTCCCAAGTGCACTGGTGGGTAGCCTTTAATGGTAGGTAGCCTTTAATGGTTTCCTGTGGAAATAAACTTAGTCTTTTCTAGGATCTCCTTCTAGTAGACCTTGTACCAGTGAACTGTACTGTCATGAAACTGTACCTTTTCCTATGCAAACTTCTAATAAAGTCTTCAATCAAAAAAGCCTATAGGCTAATAGAACACACTGGTTCCCAAACAATGGGTCGGGTACCATTTGTGGGTCACAGACACATTTTTATGGGTCCCTTAATTTTTTTGTTTCCTACATTTTGTTTTTAATTATTATTATGATGTAAATTTCTAAACATTAAAAAAAACATTCAAACATTTTCATGTATAAAAATAAAATGCAATGATTTTTCTAAGTAATTTCATGAATAAATATAAGCAAAGTCTAAGAAAATTCCATAAATTAGAAAATAAATGTCTAAGAAGTAGTGAAAAAGTGACTCTTGTGAGCTTGTAGATCTGCTGTTTTCACTAGTTTGGGTCCCCTCCCGGGCAAACGTCTAATCTCTCTTTCGGGTCTCTAACCGAAAAGTTTGTGAACACTTACCATGACAGCGTGAGCCGTGCGCTGTCCGTACGCACCCGTGGCCGTGGGTCCTGCAGTGAGCCACGCACTGAAACCAAGAGCAATTTATAGGTTTGTGAAGGACACGGGAAATTCCAACATAATGATCTGAGCTCAAAAGGAAACTAAAGGAGATAGCCTATAGTCTGGATTTACGGGAATAAGGAAACGGGTTGACGGGAAATCATTACCTTATCTCACTGCCGGTATCAGTGTTTATTGTCCCACACTGCACATTATGTCACATGTATTTGTTTATATAGGCCTAGTTTCAAAATCAAAACTGTATTTTCGCCCCTATGAACTCAATGAACTGTTTGATCAGGGGAAAGTTGGGAAACATACTTTACATTGCTGTCAGTAAGGAACAAACAGAACCTGCCCCAGGTTATGAGTAGGCCTAAGTTTAAACTTAATTTTGGCTCAAACAATTGGTTACAAACGAGGCACATTGTGCCCCCTGGCGGCTGGCCCCTGTCATGCTGAATGCATGAAATGCTCCCCCTCGAGCTGTCAGTCAGAGATGCTGACACGCCATTTTTAAATCTAGGCTAAAAATCCTTTTTCCTTGCATTATGGTTCCCTCTATTGCACTCAATGTTTGAACCTCCCTAGTAGTCTGATGACTACTCTACTCTCCCTACTTTATTTGGTTTATTTTTTATTTATTTATTTATTTCATTCTCTTTCTTTCCTTCTCTTTTTTCTCCCTGTCTTACTGACCTGCACAGTTGCAGTCAATCAAAGCTGTTCTCTACTGCATGGTCCTATATTGTTCAATACGGGCTGGCACATTTTATTGCCTTGTGTTTTTGTTGTGTGATTATTCTTATAATAATGTTTCTGCTGTTTTATACATGACTTGTTGAATTGTTGTGAATGTTTTTGCCGTTTTATGACTTGTCGTTGTGAAGTGCACAGTCAGTGACCCTTTGGGTTATAAAGATAAACTGAAACTCGAGGTGGCTTCTTCTTTTTTCCAGCTTCTACTCAAAACTGGAAAAAAGCCTATCCTTACCGCCCCCTGACCTTTCTACTGTAAATGCCATTAAAACAAATATTTTATTTTGTTTTACGACAGTTTCTTTTATTATATTTTCTGCATATTACTGAGTTGTATTTGTCTGTCATTCAGTGTTATATGAGTTAAAAAAGGACCCCAATTGAAACAACATTGAAAACTTCTCTTAAATGAGGCTATTCGTTCAAATTAAAGGTCAACCTGTGTAGCAAAAAAAACAACAACATAATGACAAAACAAATACAGTAAACAAGTGATTAGGGAACCATTGACTCACTTTAACCCACAGCATTTGGTTAATTTTGCCCTACAGCCATTAGACAAAACTGGCTAGTGTAATACTCCTGGAAAAATCTTAGCTACAGTATATTGTCATTGTCGGGTGGAAACATTGTCTATCCAAAACCGTTTGTTTTGTATTTATCATTTAAAAAATGATTAAACTAGTGAAAACAGCAGATCTACAAACACACAATGCCTCGCACCGTGAGGCGTTGTGTGCTTGTAGATCTGCTGTTTTCACTACTTTTGTGCAACAGCCTTGTATGATGAAGCAGGGCTTTGCTTTGCGAAAAAATGTACACATTTGAAACTTGGAGATACAAGGTTTCTGCCTGACAGTGACGATGTGCTTCACATGCTTTATGTTTTCAAATTCTTTTTGTCTTTGTAATCTGTGGGTATCTCTCTCTCTCTCTCTCTCTCTCTCTCTCTCTCTCACACACACACACACACACACACACACACACACACACACACACACACACACACACACACACACACACACACACACACACACACACACACACACACACACACACACACACACACAGCCTCTTCTCTGCACAATTTCTCTTCTATTCCTGCCTCTTGCTCTATCCTGTGTAACCCAGAAGACACTCGAAGATATCGGCCATGAGTTCCAGGCGTTTATTGAGGATCACATCAGAGAGTTAATGGTAAGTATCTGGAATTGAGCACTGATAGATGTGTTGCACCTCAAGGGACAGTGCATGGTTATTTTATTGTTAATTTAAGGCAGGGGTCTTCAACGTTTTCAGGCTGAGGACCCATTAGTTGAGAGAGAGATGAAGCAGGGAGTAGGGACCCCCCACAACCTTCTCATAGATTCCATGTTATAGTTTCATTTTTTGTGTATTTTGGATTCATGTCAATTTGAGTTTTCAGATATTTAACCACTTGAACTGTCAATACTTAATAAACCTGACCTTTCACTCTGTACTTAGTCTGATCTTTTTCTCCTCTACACCAAACCTCTTAGCCGAAAATAGCCGATCTGTGAGCTTGTAGATCTGCTGTTTTTAGCTAAAGTTCTCAGAATATGGACGCTAGGGTACAAGTGCTTAATATAAAAAAGTCACAAAGATTTGGAGGACCCCCTGTTGTAACTCTGAGGATCCCCTAGGGGTTCCGGACCCCCTGTTGAAGACCCCTGGTTTAAGGAACAATTATCCCAGCTTTGAGGGTTATCAAATACTAAAACTCTACTTTCATATACTATTACTACTAGTAAGATGCCCTAAGGGCGAGAAGCTTTAGGGTGAGGTCACACTGAAACAACAGAGACTAACAAAATATGTCCATATATGGGCATTCCCAGATATGAGCTTAATATTGATGACATCAGGGATCTCCATATGTGCATAAAAGGGACAAGGACGGAATTCATTTGCAAGTGTGACCCGAGTTGCGACAACCATCCTGAGACTGACACAATGCTTTCACAAATGACTCATATATTAGAGCATGTGATTCACATATCAAAGGCTGCAAATGTACGGACTTACAGAAAGTCAACAAAAAGAGGCGGTCCCGCACGCTCACTGACTTACCGATTTACATTGGAACAACCCTCAAGCCCTTAAGCCCCAATGTGAACGCACATGTTGACTTTGGCTAAGTCAGTGAGTATAAGCAAGTCAATTGATTGGAATTGTGCCACTGATTGATTGTGTTTCTCTCCAGAGGAATATCAGCGCCCCATGCAGAGAACGAGAGGGAAAGAGTCCAAACTGTTCTGACACCACAGTGAGTAACATTGGTGGTTCAATGTTGTTGTAAGCTTGTAGACAATAGATTGAAAACTGAATTTAAATGTAGCCTTTAAAATGTTTAAAGTGTGATTTTACCCACTTTAAAGGGTCGAGAAACCCTGCCTCTTTATTTGTTTTATCAGAATTCAGATTATGAAAAGAAATCTAAAATGTAGGCGTGATTATCTGTTGTTGTGAGGTGAGGGGGGAGGAGTAATGTGTGCATATCATTATATTCTGAAGGAGCCACAGAGTGACTGAGCTGTCTCCACTTGCTGTTAGCATTTCGGAAACCACAATTAAAACTAGGCACTGCAGGTGGAAAAATTATAAAGATATTGCAACTCCAGGTATATTTTACCCCCCTGATACAAATCTATATAAAACAAACGTTAATATTAATTAGCCACCTCACGACGACCTAATGGCACACAGTGAGAAAAAATGTAATGAGTGGCGCCAAATATTATTTTTTCTACACAGAAACTGGAAGTACACAGAAATAGCTACAGAGACAGCAGAAAGCTCTGAATCCACAAGCATATGGGCAAATTGAACCATTTCATTGCTCCTTATCACAAGTGACTTATTTATATAATATAATAGAATTTTTTATTTTGGGTTTCATGACTCATGTTTAACCCATTTAGGCCTAACCTATAGTTAGGCCTAAATCTGAATTTAGCCTACAAAAACAAATATGTTGCAACATACTGTACATGTACTGTAAGCCCCTCCCATACACTAAAATGTGTACCCGGGCATGGGTAAAGTATTACGCACTAACTGCCCCATGCAGAGAAACGCCTCGAACAAAGTAAACTAATAAAATACAGGGATATGGAAGGGCCTCTGCAGATTATGATACACAACCAACAGCAATAAGAATATTAATGATATGCAGTGCAGATTAAGCGATTTATTGTGATCATATTACCATTTCTACTCTTACCTACTGTATAGCCTATTAATGAGGAGTTTACAGTGCCCCCTGGTGTTTCTACATTACATTATTATAATCTCTCAAGAGAGACAGACCGATAGGCGTTGCCCTTTCTTTAATGATGGGTTCCCAGATTGCATTATTATGACCAGATGTTTTGCCAGTTTTTCTGCAGTCTGTGTATCGCACATAAAGGCAGGTGCTCCTTTGCCCCCCCCCCCCTCCTTTTTTTTAAAATGACCTGCCCAACATCCCTGACCCTTATCAAGATGAGCATTTGACAAATAATTATAATTTCACTATCATAATTATTATTTATAGCCTAATTATAATTGAAATGAACTGGCTGCCATCAGTCAGTTTTAGTTTGACTTTTCACCTCTCTCTCCATTATGCAGTCAGTGCAGTAGCTCTTGAAGCCACCTCACACATGTTCTGAAAATCTTCTGAATCTTGCCATAAAATGTTAGTCGTCTATAATTTGTTTGTGCCTTAGGGCACAGCTAATGGGGATCCTAACCAGAAAAGGGCAAGCGCTCCATGCCCTTTTCTGAGGTTTGAGCACCTGCCCTCTCTGTGCTCTCTGCACGGCCCTGCATAAAGGTATAATATAATAGAGGGCGGACCGCCCCGCCCCAGCTATTCATTTCAGTGAAAGTTGCACCAAGCAGGCGCACTAGGGGTACGCAGTAGCATTAGCATATTCACGTTATTCCTGGCACTGCCCCCGGCTTCCTGTTCATATCCTGAAAGAGGCGGAGGCTGAAAAAGCTGGCCTGTTGTCCTTGCATTAAAGTGTCAGTAGTTGGCGTTTCTAGGCTCTGAATGTACCTGGGTTGCCATGTCTGTTTATAATAAGCAATTTGTGTCTCTAAAAAAATAGTTGCTTATTGGGCTTACTTTCTAATATTTTTTAAACCAGTGGTTCCCAAATCTTTTCATAAGGACCCCAGATTACATATTTGTCCACAGTCGCAGACCCTCTCTGAAAATATGTGGTGCCAGGGACCTCCACACAGATTTATGTTGTTAAAATGTTTCAAAGATATTCAAATTTCTTTTTTTTTCCTCAATATTTTTTTAAATAGCAAATATACAAGCTCACAATGTGTCGCAATGTGACACATTGTGAGCTTGCTGATCTGCTATTTTCAATTGTAAATGTAAAGTAGTATAGCCTAGTTGCTTCTGTTGGGCTTATTTCTTTGGCAAAATCTGGCAACAGACAATTCCGTGTCACTTCCTTACTTGGGAGGAAGTGAAAAGATGTTTTTTGAAGCAGCACACAGAGAAAAACTCTCTAGCGCCCTCTGTAAAAGAAAATGGCAGCCTCCATAGAGAGGGCCAGGAATATGGTGAATACCAAGCCCCCATTCTGAGGGCTAAAGGATTTCTACCAGAGTCAGATTGATTTTATGTTGTTTAATACGCCTGTTGAATTGTGAGTGAACTGTGAGTACCAGTGTTGATAAGACAAGTGTTCACTTCTCATAATGAAAGTTCCTGGCAGTTTACGTATGTTTAATTTAAACGTGCTTAATATTGAGTAAATAAATGAATGAATGAATAAAATGATAATTTCAAAAGTAGGCTTAAGTTCACGTAAGCCTCAAGCCACGTGATGGTGTCGTGTGCTGAGAACGGCAAGAGAATAGTCGACCTACAAGATCACAATGTGTCGTGTCCCCGTCGTATTGTGAGCTTGTTGATCGTCTATTTTCAAATAGTCGATGTATATAGGGTTCAAGTGGTGAAACTGATTTTGATACTGTATTAACTCATTCTTCTGGGGACTGTGTGTGTGTGTGTGTGTGTGTGTGTGTGTGTGTGTGTGTGTGTGTGTGTGTGTGTGTGTGTGTGTGTGTGTGTGTGTGTGTGTGTGTGTGTGTGTGTGTGTGTGCGCGCGATATCATGCTATTAGTCGCTTGTTGGCGGCAACACTGGTTGAATGTTTGTTTGTTTTCTCGGCTGAACCAGATAGCTCCCATCCACAGACTGACCTGCAGAATGCAACGTCTGGGGCTCAGGGAGACAGAAAAGCTCCAGGATCTGGTCCTGAACTCATTAAACTGTCGCTGTCACAAGGTAAACACAAACACGTTAAAGGACAACTTTGTTTTTTTACAACAGGGGTTCATATTTTAGATAGTCATTAGAGAAAAGAAAAGATGAGTTTTCATTTACTTCTTTCTATCGTTTTAGTGATTTTAACGCATGCATGCCCCCAGGTTGGGGGCATGCATGCAGGTGGCTAAATATGTATTTTTAGACACAATAAGCCCATTCCCAAGATGCACCACAATCTTTCATGGGCAGATGTGACTTAAGGAGACTGGTGTAAATAATAACAAAGAAATTGTCAGCAATTATTGTCTAAAAAAAAAATCAGTGTCATGCATATTCGGAAGAAACCCTGGAGACTGATATTCAGTAATCGGGTCTTATGATTAAAACTAGAAAAATATTGTTCCTTCGAAACAATTGTGGGCTCGCTTCAAGCCGGAAAACAATGGCTATAAAAGCACAAAATGTCAAGATCGCAGGCAGTGCTCTCTTTGACGTTACTGACGTCAAAGATTGGTCCATTTTGTTCCAAAAATGTGTTGTGCAAAAGTTGACCCGCTGGTGGCGCTATAACAGGCCAATGTGAGAAGGTTGGTATCTGTTCCTTGACCTATTGGGAATGTGCTTGCAAGATTTCACGCACATCCCAGGCTGTGTTCATGATTTGAGGTGTTTTTGGCTTTGGACACTTTATCGCTGCTTGCAGCTATATTTATTATTATTATTTTATAATTTTTTTGTGTGCACTTCATAGGCATGTTAGATAAAGGTCCTTAGATTGCGTGTAGAATGTTTCATGCAAATTGCAAAAAAAATCCTAGAATAAAAACGGGTTTAAGCGTTTTACAAACTGCTCAAAATTATATAGCGCCCCCCTTTGGCCATTTGGGGTAAGATTGGTTTCAGTGATATTTGAACTAACCCTCTACACTATTTTGTCATGAAAATGTGACTTTGCTTGTATGTTTTAGAGGCAGAAGAATAATTTGCATAAAAATGCAATATTGTTTGAATTATTTAAAAAAGCATGTTTCAATGTTAAAGAAATCCGATCTGACAGATCTTTAGATATCGGTCCAAAGTTCATGTAAAAAAATGTTTTGTGCACGTGACGCGAAAATTCCAGAATAAAAGCGGGTTTACGCGTTTTACAAACTGCTCAAAGTGGCGGAAAATCGAAGGGCGGAGCTTACTTAACAACGACACAGATGTCTTCCGCTTGAGTCAAAGCACGCGTGTATCAAGTTGCATGTCTTCAAACGAAACGAGTCATGACTTATGCCCGTTTGAAGTTTGAATTTTCAAACGCTTCGTATAGCGCCCCCCTTTGGCCGATTGGAATAAAATTGGTTTCAGTGATACTTTGACTAACCCTCCACATCTTTGCCAAATGCCATGAACGTGTAACTTTGCATGCATGATTTAGAGGCAGAAGAATAATTTGCATAAAACCGCAATATTTATTGAATTATTAAAAAATCATTATTTAACGTACAAACTTCTCACCACATAGCCTGTGTAGATATAGGTTCAAAGTTCATGTAAAAAAAGTTTTGTGCACTTGACGCGAAAATCCCAGGAGGAGATAGATTTTTACTGTTTTTCATATAATTCCGAATTGTGGGAGACCTAAAGGTCAGAGGTCAAAAGTTAGAGGGTAAAAGTTGTTCGGCATGAGGAGACGCATAAGTGTATACAGGTTTCATGGCTGTATGTATAACACAGCATGAGCTATACCTGTTCAAAGTTCGCACTTTCGAAGGCTTCCTACAGCGCCACCATTTGGCCGATTGCTGTAAAAAGTAATAGCACACGTCGCCACTGTAAGCTGAACACATTGATGTTTTTATTTTCATTTTCTCACTAAGTATGTAGGAGTAGAAAGGAACCGAAGTTCCCGTCTACTTACTAGATAAATAAATAAATAAATAATGACAATATCTAAAGTGTGCTCGCCAGGTACTGGCGAGCCCACAATAAGAACATTAAAATAAAATCTAGAATTTGCCACAGACAAGACCAAGTCTTGCCTCAGACACATTTGTTTACAGACATATTGATGATCCCTGTTCCTCGTTCCTATTTAACAGTATCACAATGCAATCTCACTTTGAAATAAAAAATAAAAGAAATTAACCATGACATTTCATATTATTTTAAAAAGTGTTTTGACAATAATTTGGTCCTCTGCACTAAACTAATCGCATTGATCCCTTGTCATCTCTCTCCAATCAGAGGCGGAGGAGGAACACACCAACCAGCGCGCCCACCGGCATAAGGAGGGAAAGACGCAGCCAACTTTGCAAAGTCAAGTTGCTCCTGAAGGACATTGAAACCTGCTACCAAATGCTGAACTCCAGTACCACCACCACCACCAGTCGTGAATCATGATGGTTTGCACTCGCTGGGAAGAGGTGCGCACCGGTGCGTCTTTACCATAGAATATACATGGTAGACTGGCACTGCCAGCTCAAAAGGCGTTCTATGTGGACACGACCCCTAAGCTACACACCCAGAAAACAGCTATTAATTCATTAGCATAGGCCTACTAAAATCTAGAAAAGTGTGACTTCCGGAAAGGCGTCATTTTTAGGATGGCGCCCACGATGGCTGCTGAGAGCCTAAAATGTCTATATCTCAATTAACACTATTCACACTGCGAGACCACCTCCGGAGGTAGTCTAGAGTCCGCATGATGCTTCCTTGAGAACGGTGCGCTGCAATGTGAAGCTGGTGGTGTCGCTTTTGCTGGGATGAAAATAACAAGGATTGATCCACACAACGTCACTATTAATAAGATATCAAGGATGCAACAGTGACGTTACTGTTATGCGATGATTACAGACGGCGTTACATTGTGATGTTTCAAAGACAGTCAGTACACACTGCTTTGGTTGTGTATTGTTGTTCTGTTATTGTTACAACTCAAGATAGCGTCAGGAACACAGTAAAACTTTAATATTCGCTCTAAATTCTGACAAGATATTCTTCTTCTGTTACAGTTGAAGTGTACTCCAGAGAGTCCAGGCACAAAATAATTTTGGCCAATGTGAATGCTAATCAGCAGAGACCAGGCAACTGTTTTCGGGAACAGTTCAAATCAATCGGACTGCAGTGTGAATCCACCCTTAGAAAGGTGGTTTTGGTGTCCAACCATAGGTTTTAGGACTCAAGGAATGTGAATGAATCTGTGAAATTACCATCAGTTCATTATTTATAGCCAAATCCAAGGAGGCGTCCCAAGGTGGTGTCCCATTCAACTAAATTACGCAAAAATAACAAATGAACACAATAACTCTCATCTAATGTAGTCAAGTGTTAAAATGGTGAACATTTTTGTAATCATATACATTACTTACTTACAAAATAACTTAAATACCCACAATATCATCAAGCAATCCAGTTAGCCAAGCTGTAATTGTATTTACTAGAAGCTCGGGCGGCCGAGCGTCTAGTGAGGGGGCTGGCCAACTCGGGAATGATGTAAATAGGGAACGAATGCCCCGCCCTTCATTGCAAACCCTATTATACCTGTCGTCATAGGACCCGTTTTGACCATCTGTTTGCCTGTGTCCATTTATGCCCATATATGGAGTTATCTGTATCTGTCTGCCTGCATCCATTTTATGCCCATATATGGAGATCTCTGCAGACACAGTGCCGGTTCCAGAATACCCTGATGTCACACATCAGCTCCGCATACGGAGATTCCGAACCTTTCGCGCCAGTTCCGGAAAACCGCGTATCGGGTCAGGTCGAGGCCTGGCACTGCACTCCGCGTTGCGGCGGGGAACGCGTGATGCCGAATTTGAAGCCGGTGGGATGAACCGTTCTCGAGATACGCGGGGCACATATTCACAGAGATTTGTTGCATTTATTGTAAGATTATGCATGTCATTGGCGGCATTGGCTCAGGGGTAGAGAAACCACCATTAGATCACGGAGTGGCAGTTCGAATGCGGGCTCCCCCCGAGTTAGTGTCGAAGAGTCCTTGAGCAAGACTCTGAACCCCTAGTTGCTCCCGGTGAGCAGGTTGGTGCCTTGCATGGTTTCCTCCGCCACCGGTGTATGAATGTGTGCGTGAATGGGTGAATGTAATGCACAATCACTGTAAAGCGCGTTGGATAAAAGCGCTATATAAATGCACCATTTACCATTTACCATCGGTGTATGAATGTGTGTCTGAAAGGCTGAATGTAATGCACAATCTATGTAAAGCACATAGCTCAGGGGTAGAGAAACCGTTATTAGAGCACGAAGGGTTCCCGAAGGGTTCCCAGTTCGAATCCGGGCTCCCCCTGAGTTAATGTCGAAGGGTCCTTGGGCAAGACTCTGAACCCCACATTGCTCCCGGTGAGCAGGTTGGTGCCTTGCATGGTTTCCTCCACCACCGGTGTATGAATGTGTGTGTGAATGGGTGAATGTAATGCACAATCTCTGTAAAGCGCTTTGGATAAAAGCGCTATATAAATGCACCATTTACCATTTACCATCGGTGTATGAATGTGTGTCTGAAAGGCTGAATGTAATGCACAATCTATGTAAAGCACCTTGGATAAAGGCACTATACAAATGCACCATTTACCATTATTTCTACAAATGTGTTCAAATATGCAAAATGTCTCATTAAATATGCACAATAAATATTTTATATTTTATTTAATACAATTCCTCAGCAGAAATGGATTCTTCCCAGGGATAATTACCATTCGGGCAACTGTTTATAAGAACATTGGTTTCCAAAAAGTTTTGGTTTCCAAAAAGTATTGTCTTATTATTATTGTCATACTGTATAAATATTGAAAATAATTGAATCACACACATCACTGTTTTATATTGTTTAGAGAGTGATAACTGCCATTATGCTACAAAATTGTAACGTACCAAAATATAAATTGCAAATAGGAAGACAAAAAATACAAAACATGTATGGACACCTCGGGTGGTATCAATTTGTGACAATACCATTGTTGGCCCTGGCATTGAAAGGAAAGTTGACGCCTGGACGATGTGCTATAGACCACCGGTTCAAGGGATGTCCGATATTAACCAATACCGATATATGCTGGCTTTTTCACCAAAAGTCAACTAATTGTCAGGTAACATCACATCGAGCCACCCCCCCGGCCTGCCCAATATGACTCAATCATGATGACTTTTCAGCATGTTTCAACATTTCAGCACCATCTAAACAAAGTAATAAATTAATGACATACACCGACAATGACATGCTACAAGCACTAGCAGAACGCAGTTATTTTTTATTTATTTTATATATAGGCCTATCTTTTTGTCTATTTTAATTGTGGAGGAAACGTCTCTCTCACTCCCTCTCTCTGTCCAGTTGTTAAATGATACCTTTGCCATATACAAATGTCACCATGCAGTCAGCCTGTGACTTCACCAAAATCATTTCCATAGATCTGCACTATGCGTTTGCAATTGCCCTTTCCGATCACAAAATCCTTGATATCTCGCATGTGTTGCAGGCTTATAGATCTGTTCTGCCAGAGAGATTTGCAGCGCTGTCTGTAAAGTAACATTGTCCTCTGCACTTACTTATTGGCAGGTGCATGTCTATGGGAGAGCATTACGGGCTACTACTACGGGAACGGAACGCCCCAGCAATTAGTGGACTGGATCAACTGGTTGTCCCAGCCAGTGGACGAGCTATTGTATGATAATGCAGTGGTTCTCAACCTGTGGGTCGGGACCCCCAGGGGGGTCGCCAAATTATTTTGGGGGGTCCCCAGGTGATAAACTTAATGCGCAACAGTAAACAAACCAACATAAAGTTTAAGATTATGGAGGGTATCTGAACATTTCTGAAGTGACAATTTAAGGACGTTTTAATACCTCTAAAATGACAAATTAAACATTGGCCAAATTGTCAAATATTAGAGGCAGAAATTGTGAAAATAGCCGATTTACATGCGAGGCGTTGTGAGCATGCAGATCTACTATTATCACAATAGAACCGTGTTATACAAAATGTAATTCCTCAACTCTTAGTGCTAGTCAGGGTGGGGGCGGGGGGTCCCCAGTTAAGATATGATAATTGTTGGGGTCGTGACCTGAAAAGGTTGAGAACCACTGTGATAATGTACATTTAGACAGTACAGCGGCTGGGGGATGGCCATTACCGCAGGGTGCTTCAGCGAGTCAGCATGCACGGTATCAGCGCCTATGTTAATGAGCCAACGAGTGTCAGCTGGACAAACACACCTGCCCTCTGCAGTGCTGTAATTTGAAAGTGACTGCAGTCTCATTTCTCTCCAAAGGCCCTTGAATATGATGGAATATGATTAAGGATTATGGGCCATGACTCGAGTAAAAATTCCATTTTCTTCTCCTACATTTTAGACCATACCTCTCTTTTATCGCCAACACCAACTGTTTAGGTTTGACTGTGCCGTTAAGCTTCCTTTCACGTTGGATAGCAGCCAGCCATAGTAGTCCCAGCACATCGCTGTTGTTGGGCAGAAACCTCATATCTCTAGCCTGACACTCAGCCTGAATTAACATTTCGTTTCACTTCCAAACAAAAAAATTAAAGGGGTGTGGCTAGCGATTCAGGGTCTGGAACTAGGCTATCATATCTCCATATTTCAAAATGTTCCACTTTTTTCTGTGAATTAATAATGCCCTTATGTCTTAAAATAGCAGATCTAGAAGCTTTTGACGCGTTGTGATGAGGTTAAGTGTGTGCTGGGGTTGAAGTAATCTTCCCCCTGGCAGGTGATAAGAAGCAGCCTGCTCAGGTGCTCACTCCTCATGCACTGAAGGAAGCATGAGCTCAGTTCTGGGCTCTCCCCAGGTTGGCAGGGAGAGCAGCGCCCGGGATTACAGCTTAGGCAATTGGCACTGGGTGAAAAGTGGGTTTTATAACGAACAAAAGAAAAGTATTAACTATAGCATGTGACTAAATAATGACGACTATTTCCATTGGAACATTATTTTTAATTTCTTAATGAAAAGTTATTTGTATGTTTTGGACATTCATGGTTCCCACCTGACAGTGACCATATGCTGCCTATGACCTACCTATATCTTGCGTGCATTGCCAGCAGCTGTTTTATTAGGTGTGACGTTATGCGCTTTAGCTTCCCAACAGTGGCAGTAATCCCAGTCGTGGCTGTCGGGCAGAAACCTCTTATGTCCATCATTTAACTTTTATGTTGTTGTTTTTTTTTTTTTCATGAATGAATGCCTTACTTCTGCATACTGCAGTGTTACCCAAACAAACATAGCTGATCTACAAGCTCAAAACCTGATACTTTAGAAAAATAATAATGTTAAAGTGAAGGTGTCACTGTGGGTTACATAAATATTCAATGAAAAGTACTAACAAATAACCTGCATTGAATCCATTGGAACACCAATGTTTATTTATTATTTTTTTTCTCTCTCTCTCTTATGAAAACGTACGTTTTGGACATGTGAGGTTTGCCCTCTGACAGCAACAATATGCTGAGCCGTCTTGTTAATTCTTTGTCTGTCTGCGTGTTATCAGGTTTGTGTGGCAAATTAAATGGCAGTTGCTCCTCTGATGGACAGGTTAAGAGCCAGTTCCAACACGGATGGTTGCCGTCAGATCCCAGGGATATGGTTCAGCTCATGTGACACATTCAGGAAGCACCCTGAAACTGTTTTCATTTGGTGCTGCAGTGCAGAGAGAAGTCATGGTTCTCCGCTGCCAAAGTGTGCCTTGCATCACTTCCAAAATATGTGGGCTGTTGGTGACAGGAAACGCCTAAGGGTGCTCCATTACTTATTACTTAAAGTTATTACTCAAGAGTTACAGATAAGGCGGTTTCCAGCCATCAATCATTTAGCTGGGGACCGCCTGTAATCCCCTGAAGGACCTCTCGGGGTCAGCGCCACAGTGCTGTACAGTAGCTGTGTAACTCTTTGGTCCTTGGAATGTAAAGCAATGCCTTTCACACCAATGTACCCATGTAGGCCTACTGTACGTGTACAGTAAACTGCAGATATATTTTTATATGTAACCATTTACAGCCTTAGTCTTTGTATCTTATTCACACACACACACACACACACACACACACACACACACACACACACACACACACACACACACACACACACACACACACACACTTTATACATACACACACCACAGATTTCTTCATAGAAGTTTATTGGTGGTGGATATACAAGGCAGCAACTCTCATATCCAGTACAAAATCCCTCCAGCATCAATGAAAAAGAACACCAAACAACTGGAAACGTAATGATGACTTACATTTGGTTTATTTGAGTGTTTTGGTTCTGGGGACATATCCAACATCCAAGCCCTTCACGTGTACACTGTGGTTCTATGAATTTGTCTGTGGTTCTATGGGTTTGTTGCTCTGACATCATGCTCTGATGTCACTGCGATGTCATGGGAACCACTCTTAACAGAATGGGTTTGCCGCTCTGACATCATGCTCTGGCTTGATGTTCCTTTTATGCCCATATATGAAGATCGCTGATGTCATCACGAGTCACACTTGCATCACGCTCTGGCTTGATGTCCCTTTAATGCTCATATGGAGATCGCTGATGTCATCACGAGTCACACTTGCAAATTAACTACGTCTATCTAGGTCGTCCTCAGACGAGCCCTCCATCGTTGTTTCCAGTCATCTCGGTTCTCCATACATCTGGCCAGCTCATTGGTGTTCTGTGTCCCTACGTCTTCCTTGAGTACGTCCACGTATGTTTTTGTGGGACGTCCTCGCGACCGGTGCCCATGTGTTGGCTCCCACAGTACCAATTTGCTGGCTGGAAGCTCCTGGTGTCTTTGGCAGTGTCCTGCTAGTCTCATTCTTCTGGTGGCAATTTTCTCGCTTACCCTTGGTATTCCCTCGTACAGGCTCCTGTTGGTAACATGTGCACTCCTGTTGATGTTGAGTACTGCACGCAACATTCTAGTGTAGCACCCATCTAGAGACTTCTGCAGGGTTGGCTTCAGGGTCCAGCATTCACTGCCATAGAGGAGAACAGACGTCCTTACCGTTTTATGCCCATATATGGAGATCCCTGTCCCGATGTCATCAATAGATTAGATGTCTTTATTATCCACAAGGGAAATTTGTTTTGCTTGGGTCAATGCATATAAAAAACACAATACATAAATATACAATACAATAAAACACCCAGCAAAGTACTTCAGTTCTGTAAAAGAGTATAAAATGATTCAGAATTTTAAAAGGTATTTAAGAGGTATTTAAAAGAAAGCAAAGTCCTCCATCCACACTGTGGAACACTTATGTGTATGAACCTGTGTGTGTATGTGTGTGCCGTGTGCGTATGCTAGTCCAGTTGAGGTGAATCAGGTGTTTGGGGGTTTGTGTTTGTTGAGGAGCCTAATGGCAGAGGGGATAAAACTGGCACTGGCCTTTGCCTTCTTGAATGTTGAGGCATCATATCTCCTACCCGAGGGCAGGATCTTAAAGCAGGTGCTGAGATTATGAGTTGGATCTCTCGCGATCTTTGCTGCTTTCTTCACTGTCCTCTGGTCGTATAGATGCTGGAGGGCAGAGCACTGCATCCCACAGAGCTTAGACCCCACTGAGGTTACCCTCCGCAGCTTAGCCTTGTTGGCCTCTGAGAGAGCCCCGTACCAAGCCAGGAAGGAGAAGGTAAGGAGGCTCTCTATATGGCAGATGTAAAAGCTGCGAAGGATGGGGGGGGCAACATCCATATATCTCAGCCTCCGTAGGAGGTAGGTCCGCTGCTGACACCTTGAAAAGATGGCCTGTGTGTTGTCATTAAAGGTCAACCCGCTATCAATGGTGGTCCCAAGATATTTATAGCTGCTGACCCTCTCCACCAGCTCCCCACCCAGTGTCAGCTGAGGAACAGGGTCATCATCCTCCTTCCTCCGGGGACTTATGAGAAGCTCTTTAGTCTTCTTCACATTCAGCCGGAGGTAGTGCTCCTCACACCACTGGTGGAGCTTCTCTGCTTCCTCTTCAAAGTGAGCAGGACAGTTTGAGGTGTCCACCAGAGCAGTATCGTCCGCAAACTTCACAGCCATGCTCGCACTGTCTGAGCCCCTCAGGTTGTTGGTATAGAGGGAGAACAGGACTGGGGAAATCACTGTCCCCTGGGGGGCACCAGTAGATGTTATCATGACAGAAGACGAGGAGTTGTTGACCTTCACAAACTGCTCCCTTTTAAGGAGGAAGTCCATTATCCAGAGGATCATGTGGGGATCCACCTGGAGATCTTTCAGCTTGGTGCATAGGATGTGGGGCTGCATGCAGTTAAAAGCAGAGGAAAAGTCTACGAACAGGATCCTGATGTATGCCTTTGCTGTCTCCAGTTGACTGTAGGTGGTGTTTAATACAGTTATCACTGCATCCTCCACTGATCGGTTTGCCCTGTAGGCAAACTGCAATGGGTCAAGAGTGGAACTGACTTGTGTGAGGATGCGTGGTAGCAGTAGTCTCTCCAGGCACTTTACCAGGACTGATGTCAGGGCCACAGGTCTGTAGTCGTTCAGCTCCACAGGACGGTTGGTCTTGGGAATGGGTCTTATTTCTGAACGTTTCCACAGTGTAGGGATGGTGTTCTCCTGAAGAGAGCGGTTGAAGAGTTGACAGAGGACACTGGACAGCTCCTCCATGCATTCCTTCACCACTCTCCCTTTAATGAGGTCAGGCCCTGGGGACTTGGATGGATTAATACTCCTCAGGACCTTCCTCACCTCCTGCTCTGTGAAGGGGACTGGCTGACTCTGCGCCTCATTGATCTCCTGCAGGAGTTCGTTCCTCAGCCTCTCTGATGTTGCGCTGAAGTCGTGGGTGTCAAACCGACAGTAAAAGGAGTTCAGGTCGGCGACGAACGCTGCCTCCTCTCCTTCCCTCCTTTCTGTGGTGGTCTTTGCTGGGGCTTTCCCTGTGAGGACATTAAGTCCTTGCCAGGCCTGCCTCAGGTTGCCAGAGTGGAACATGGCCTCCACACGTTCTTTATGGCGCCTTTTAGCCTGGGCCACCTCCTTTTTTATTGCTGCTTGTGCTGCCCTCCCCTCCTCTCTATTCCCAGCAGCAAAGGCTCTGTTCTTAGCCTCCACTGCTTTTCTCAGATCAGCTGTGAACCACGGCTTGTTGTTTGGGAAATGCTTAACAGTCTTAGTTGGAATTAGCATATTCTCACAGAATTGAATATATGAGGTTACTGCTGTGACGGACTGTTCGAGGGAGTGGTCCTGAGTGAAAACCTGCCAGTCTGTGCAGGCAAAGCAGCCCTGAAGGCTCTGTATGGCCTCACTGGACCACACCTGCACTGTTTTCCTTTTAACCTTCTCCTGCTTCAGCTTTTGTTTGTATGTGGGCAGCAGCTGAACAGCAAAGTGATCTGAAGTGCCTACTTTTGTTTTCTGTATGGATTTATAGGCCCCTGTGACATTACTATAACACAAGTCCAGTATCCTCTCTTCCCTTGTGTTACATGTAACATGCTGCTCGTATGTAGGCAGCACATTATCTAGTCTACAAGAGTTAAAATCCCCCAATATAATTTTTGGAGCACCAGGGGAGGTCGTTTCTAGCTTCTCAATGCATTGGTATACTGTCTGAGCAGCCCTAGTTGCATTAGCATATGGTGGAATATAAACACCTGTTACAATCACCTGTCCATATTCTCTGGGTAGATAAAATGGGCGCAGGGAAATTGACAACAGTTCAAGCTCATCCGTGCATATTTTGTCTTTAACATGCACAGAAGAGCACCAGCGTTCATTTATATAGAAACATACCCCACCTCCTGATTCCTTCACTGTGCTGTTCAGGTCTCTGTCCGCCCGTATTGGGCCCATAAAGCCGTGTAACTGAAGAATGTCATTGTTTGACTCCTCAGTTAACCAGCTTTCTGTAAAACAGAGAATACAGGCATCCCTGTATTCTTTAAAGTATCGGATGTTAATGTGTAGGGCATCCATCTTGGGGCATAATGACCTGACATTGGCGAGGATGATCGTCGGGAGCGGTAGTTTTGTTTTGCGTCTTTGGAGTTTCCTCCGTATTCCACCCCGCTTGCCTCTCTTCCTTCTCTGCTCGCGGAACACCTCTCTCCGTGTACCACCGCGGAGCTCCTCTCTCCGTCCACGGCCGCAGATCGGCCCTCTCCGTGAGCCGCGGCCGCCGTGGCGCGGCTCTCTCTGTCCGCCTCCGCGGTGCGGCTCTCTCCGTGTGCCACCGCGGAGCTCCTCTCTCTGTCCCCCGCCGCGCACCGGCTCTCTCCGTGTTGTGCCGCCGTGGTGCGGCTCTCTCCGCCCGCGGGACACTTCGTCTCGCCGGTGATGTTGGTGTACATGCTTTCTGATATTAAGGGCATATCTGGGAATGCCCATATATGGGCATGTTCTGACATCACATTGTTGACTATCATGCAGGGGTCCCCATATATGGGTAACTGGTCCAATATACATGACTGGCCAGATGTATTTATGGTTAATAGCCCAGCCCTAGCAGAGAGAGTGCATGCTTGAACGTCTCAAGAGATTTTGGTATGAGTTCCAAAGCTCTTGTGAACTTTGTCGCTGTGCCACTGACAGTGTTCTGACAGGCTGCATCACTGTTTGACAACCTGACTGCTCTGATTGACAGCACAATCATCAGTGTATTTTGGATTCATGTCAATTTGCGTTTTCAGATATGTAACCACTTGAACCGTCAATACTTAATAAACTTGACCTTTCACTGTTTTAGTCTGCTCTTTTTCCCCTCTACACCAAAGCTTTTAGCCAAAAATAGCTGATCTACAAGCTCACAACGCCTCACAGGCTAGCGCGAGGCCTTGTGAGCTTGTAGATCTGCTATTTTTGGCTAAAGTTCTCAGAATATGGACACTAGAAAAAAACATTCTATCACAAAAAGATTTGGAGGACCCCCTGTAGTAACTCTGAGGACCCCCTAGGGGTCCCGGACCCCCTGTTGAAGACCCCTGATCTAAATAAAACCCTAACTAAACAGAGCATCACATCGCACAGCACCCGTCTCATGAACAGTTTTTCTCCAGGCAGTCAGGTGGCTAAACGGCCGATACACCCAGAACAGCTGATGCACAGCCCACAGTGATGTTGTATATTAATATACTGTATGAGTGCATTGGGTACACTTGTAAGTCTGTAGTGTTTCTTTATGTGGATTTTATTTGGGATTGTGAGTCCTTGTGTTTTGTTAAAGGACAACTTTGTTTTTTTACAAAAAGGGTTCATATTTTAGATTTGAATGAGAAAAGAAAAGATGAGTGATAAAATGTTTTCCTTTACTGCTTTCTATTGTTTTAGCGATTTGTGTATTTTGATTTCAGTGGGTGGGGGCATGCGTACAAGTGGCTAAATATCTCTTTTTAGACACAATAAGCCGTCAATTTCTTTATTATTATTTACACCAGCTAAAAAGACATATTTAGCTACTTGTATGCATGCCCCCAACTTGGGGTCATGCATGCAAATCAAAATCATTAAAATCACTAAAACAATAGAAAGAAGTAAATGAAAACATTGTAACACTCATCTTTTATTTTCTCTAATGACTATCTAAATTATGAACCCTTGTTGTAAAAAAAACGTTTCATTATATTTTACTACACAAGAGACTAAACTTAGCAACTAAAGTTAAAGCTCCACTATGTAACTTTTTTCCCCCTTGTGTGTGCGTGTGTAAATGAAATGTTAGTAGAGTATGTTAATATAACTAACACAATTGCAGCAATGTTGCGTGTAAACACTACAAGCAGGCAGGCTCTATCAAGTCAGTGGTAAACATTTTCAGCACTTATGCAGGAGACCCGAGTGCCAGTCTCGGGTAGTGCATGGAAGTTACAGAGTACAGCTTTAAGCGAAACAAGTCAAATACTGACAGCATGGAAACACTATTGTGGTGGGGATGGGCTGGACATATCCAGGCACATAAGTTGTTTCATACAAAACCACAAACTTAAACCACATCTTGATTACATGTATAGCAGATTTCTTTTTAAAAGATGCAGAAAGTCATTCATTCAGTAAAAATCACATGGAAAATAATAAGAAAATAAATAAAACCCCATTCTGTCATAAAAAAGTCAGAGGGAATAAAAAGGGTTTTCAAGCAATGCTGCATTTCATAAACCCTTGGCTGGACATGTGAGGCATGTAGCGTAGTCATTAAAAGCAAATATTGCCTGTGAAACAACAGAAAAAATGAATAAAAAGGCTAACGCAATTCAACAGCTATTTCACTTTGTACTGGTCCCTGTCGAATAGAATGTGAAACCTTTCCCAAATGGTACCTAACCTTCAATACATAAACGTCTTCGCAATAACACATTGCTTTTTTTTTCTTTTCTTTTTTTCAGTAGTCAATCATATTGCACTTCAGTAGGAGTATATACACAGGTGCGGGGGGACATGGATCTATGATCATGGTTCATGGGGGAGGTTGGGAGGCAAAGGCTTTTTTCCATATTCCAGAACTTGTCTTTTTGTTCATACTCCTACCCTTCTTGTCCATTGCTCAAGCATGATATATGTATACCGATTCATATCGGAAAACGGGCGATCTACAAGCTCGCAACGCGGCACGATGCGACTCGTTGTGAGCTTGTAGATCCTCTATTCTCAGTGTGCGACACCGGCGCGCAACAAAGTACAGTATGAATCAGGGCAGGCATTATACCCACTAGTCGATACTGGTTCTGAGTACTAAACTCACAGCAATGTTCAACACCAAGTACCGAACTGAACATTAGTTAATGAACTGAATAACCTATATGGAATAATACAGAGAAATAGCTTAGGGTCACTCACTGGGTAAAACAGACAGATATCATCCATTTCTCTTGGCGACAGACACACTGTAACCTTGTTCTGTGTAGGGGAAAGAAAGGCGACAAAACACCCCGATCAAGCTGGTTTGCTGTGACTCACGCCATTATCCATGCCCCCCTTTGGTTACCGGGTGATAGAAGAAGTGAGGGCAGGATTTGACAGATACCAGCATCAATACGGGCGTCCCCTGTCCTGGGCTCTGTGGTTTAGATGCACATTCTCCTCACCCCACACTCGCAGCAGAACTTGGCAGACTCCACGGGGTACTTGGTCCCGCACGAATGGCAGAACTTGCTTTTCATTCCGCCGTTGTCCACGTCATCTTCGCCGTTGTTGGGATCATTCCTGAAAAGGGGTTAGGGCTAGGGTTAATCCAAATCACACGTTTAATACCACAGTCACAGGGGGGACTACATGACAGACTACAATGAACATAGGTTGGTTGTGTTGTTAATGTCACAGAAGTTCAGGATTGAAACATATTCATACTATGCATAAGCCTACTTATTGTGTGGTCAAAAGAAGGGCCGGAATGTAGCGAACATAGGAGCTGCACAATTAATCACATTTTAATCAGGATCATGATTTTGGCTTCCTACGATTAAATTAACATGTCCGATTATTACATTTTTAAATGGATGCTCCGCACAAAGAACACTTCACTGCAAAGCAATGAAAATTATAATAATGTATTCATCAGCATGAATATGGAAGGACTGGCTTGGAAGCGCCGCTGTATTAAGTCTTCCATTTGTGCACCATCTCTCCTGCCTCCTCTCCACTCCGCTGGCTAATGTTAACATATATTAATACTACGTTGTACCACCAAAATGAGCAGATCTAAAGCTTGCGACGCATTCTGAGCTTGTAGATCTGCTATTTTTGGCCGGCAACACCGCCGTACAAAGAAGCATATCAGTTAAAATGTACGGATCTGCGCCATTTACCAACCAGTTTTATTCACACCCATCATGCAATGAATGGAGTGAAAGACTTCATGTTGCTTACAGGAGATGCAATGAAGTAAATCCAAACAATATTTAAGTATGTAAAGATGTGTTAGGATGACTTCACCACTTTTCAACCCATCTTCTTATAGTCCTCAGCCTCACTAATGTTCATGATAAAATAGCACATATTTTTCCTACTCGATCTGTGTCTCTTAGAAGGAATGTGGGCAGTTCAGAATATATTTAGATTTCCATTATCACTTGAACAATGTGGCTTCCATTATAGCATGGTAACCTTTCAGGAATAGAAAGCCTGCAGTTTCTATTAGCTTGAATTCCCCATCGATGATGTCACTGTCACCTCCAATGAGAGACAGACCGAGTAGAAAAGAATTGTGCTATTTTATCATGAACATTAGTGAGGACCAAATACTGTATAATGAAGAAAAGTGGTGAAGTCATCCTTTGATTAGCGGGAATGTGGCACAATATAAATGTGAAAGCAGTGTTCTGTTCATTTAATTTAGTGTAAAATGTTGGTATTTATTCTGAGATGCACAGAAGTGAGGTGAATAAGGAGAACCAATTTTATTTTTGTTTCAAAAATTAGCTGCGGGGGGCCTTACATTTTCAGACCAAGGACCCCTTATCTGAGAGAGCCCCACGGCATATTAGACTTTTTGATTTGATTTTTATAAACAGGGCAATTACAATATTTTCAGAACAATCAAAATCAATAACATACCGTGATGAATAATAATGATCTCAATATTGATTAAAAATAATAGTGGGCCATAACCGCGCAGCCCCAAGCAAACGTAGCCGGCTGACCTAGAGATGTAGTTGTCCGGGTTGGAGACATTCCTCTTGTTGAGGCCCACAGTGTTCCTCCCAGCAGAGCCGTAGCCAGAGCCCAGCGCTCTGGTCCTACCGCCCACACTGACCAGCACACCACAGAAACACACAGACAAGACGGGAATGGATGAGAGTCAAGTAGGGATGAAAGGATATAACACTTACAGTACATCCTATATTGAAATTGGCAAATGTTCTGCTAGCCTGGCCGGCCAGCAGACCACATCACATAATGACTCGGACATAACCATATATCGATGGCCAAAACGCAAAACCTCCTATCTGCAAATGTCATTATTTTTGGATCTCACTTGAAATGAGGACAACAGGCTATGCTGCACATGGTCAGTCTGTCTGCAAAAAATGTCATGTGACTAGAACATGACATTTGGTTTGCAAAAGTCGCAAAATGTTGAAGCTCAAAACCTCCAATCTGCATTGCCTTGTTGATTGCTAATGATTGGTGTTAGGTGGTGAAACTTTTGATAAAAAATGTTAATGGTAATACTTGTAGAAAAAAGCTGACAAACAGCCTAAAAAACATGCACATCCAAAGCCATATAGGCTGGGTGCTGGACTAAAAGTAATCAACAATACAAAAGAAAAAAGTCCAAAAGTCCTTCCAACAGAAGGTCTGAGGAAGAGCATACAGCTCGAAACGTTACGACAGTAAAGCTCTATATTGGGAACTGCAAATTTGGTGTGCGGACCTTTTTCTTTTGTATAATGGTAATACTTGTAACAGACCTGTAGAATGTCTTGATCTCAATTATATTGCAGATAGGAGGTTTTTACCTAGAAATAGTAGAAATAGTACATTTCTTTTTCATTTTTCCAACAAAGTGATTGTTTCAGGTTTTGCGTTTTGGCCAACGATATAGAGTTTCCACTACAGCTACACCCAAATATGGCATGTCCTGCTGACTGACAGCCAGGATGAAAACACTTTTTTCACCAGGTTTTAAACGTTATATATCGTCGTTGTCGGGTGGAAACCTTGAACCTTGGAGATACGAGGTTTCTGCCCGACAGTGACGATATACTTTGTTGATCGGTGTCCCCCCAGGTCTCCATCCTTGTCCCGCTAGTTTTTTGAGCGGTGCTCCTGGAAGGAGCAATGCTCCAACATCTGGCTTTGTCCAGGCTCTGAAGCGTGGCCTACAGGGTCACATTGGCCAAGCACCGCTCACTTCACACTAGGTGTGACTACACAGAAAATAGCTATCAGCGCTAGCCTAGCATCCATTCTTCTCCGGTTCCGTGGTAAACAGTCCAGAGCTGGAGAAAGTTTGTCCATGGATAAAAGCTCAGACAGCTTGTTTGTAAAATACTTGCACATTTTAACTGGTTATAGAACATGGAGTTGCCGAATCTTTATACTTTTTACACCTCCAATGGCTGGTTTTAAAATGTGTTTCCGAAATGCAAACAGCAACAAGTGCACACTGCGACAGCTCTACAGTCTATGCTCTGAACGACACAACGAGACGCCACAACGAGGGCAGAATGAAACCACGCCCCCCTTGATACAACTCTATATTAAACAAACGTTAATATTAATTAGATATGCCTACGTCAAGGCGCACAATGGTACACTGTGAGCTAATATTTAATGAGTGGCGCAAAATATTTCTTTTCGACCTAGAAACTGGAAGTACACAGAAATAGCTACAGAGACAGCAGAAAGCTCTGAATCCCCAAGCCTATGGGCAAATTGAACCATATCACTGCTCCCTATCACAAGTGACTCATTGATATAATATATATTTATAGAAAAAGTGATTTTCGGTTTCATGGCCCTTTAAGGTATTGTTTTTTAAAAAGCGCGAGGCAACTCACCCTGACGGAGGGCTTACGATGCCAGATGGAGAATTCCTCACTATTCCAGAAGAGGAGCTCTTACTAGATGGGATTCCTACAGAGTGAGCGAGAGAGAGAGACAAAGAGAGAGACAGAGACACAGAGAGAGAGACAGAGTCAGAGAGAGAGAGTTTATATTAGTTAGTAGTATATTAAAATATTGTAGCTGACTGGTAGTAAGTGATTTTTGGCCATGATTTGCGATTGTGTCTCCTGGCTATGGGATCAAGGAAGTAGAAACATTTCCCATAGTAACATGCACTCCACCAATTAGACACGTCCATGTTACCGTATGTAACACTTTCACTGTGTGGGTAGTGAAGTATTATTCGGTGACATTGTGAATTAAAGATGTTTTTTCTCCAAACGCAACTAGATTGCATTATGTTAGGAACATAATACAGCGTCATTTAACAACCAGGAGCCTCGTGGTAAGTATACATTGGATTGTTACATTATAGCTGATATGAAATGCTCTGCGGCAGGGGTCTTTTATGTTTTCAGTCCAAGGACCCCTTAGCTGAGAGGGAGGTAAAGCAGGGACCCCCACTACATATTGTATAAAACTGTCTATGTTAGATTCATGTTAATGTGTTTTTTTCAGACCAATTAAATCATCGATACTTAGTAAATTTGACCTTTCACTATGTACTTGGTCTGATCTTCTTTTTTTTTTACCTCTACACCAAACCTATTTGCCAAAAATAGCCGATCTACAAGCTCTCAACACCTCGCGCTGAGCTTGTAGATCTGTTATTTTTGTCTAAAGTTCTCCTCAGAATAGGGATGCGAGGGTCTAAGTTGTTCATTTAAAAGATTTATCCTATCACACAAAGATTTGGCGGCCCCCCTGTAGTAACTCTGAGGACCCCCAAGGGGTCCCGGACCCCCTGTTGAAGACCCCTGCTCTACGGAGGAAAAGGATGGGATTTTTACTTCCGGGAAGTCGCTGTGAAGCTCTATAAGGGCAGAGAAGGAGCTGGACTCTCACCGGTGGACTGTCCAGAGCCCGCCCTCTGAGGTAAACGAGAAGAGGCCGGGAGGGACGTGGACACAGCAGGGGAGTTGGCCTTCTTGACTGGACCAGGAGCTTTGACCTGCAGAGAGACAGAGAGAGAGAGTGAGATATTGAGAGCGGAAGAGAGTGAGAAAGTGTCAATAAGTTGCCACAGTTTGATTTGAAAGGTGGTATCTTCCATTCCGGGTCAATATATGTCCAGCTTTGCACCTGTGTGTGTGTGTGTGTGTGTGTGTGTGTGTGTGTGTGTGTGTGTGTGTGTGTGTAACCAAAAATATATCAAAACGGATATTTAGAACCAATAACTGACGTATTATAACCGATTTAAATAATGTATTTTCTTATATGAATGAATCAACAAAAAGGATGAATGGATTATTTCTTTATAATGAACTAATTCGATGAGTCTATTTAGATTATTAACCACATAACCCTGTATTTTACCTCATTGTAACAAAGAAATGCGATGTGACACGTGAGCTTGTCGAAACCTCCACCGCCTGTCAGTCCCTCCGTCCCTCCGTCTGTCCATCACGTCATGTCACACTTTTGCCCTACTCATATCCCCGCGACCGTTGCCCCAATCCAGGCCAAACGTTGCACACACACACTCCTTGGATGGCAACTCACAACCTCCACCTCTCATTTCTCACATGCCCCTCTTCTAGCGCCACCCTGAGGCCGATTCTAGCAAAACACATTTTTGGACACTGCTCCTACAAATTTTGCCTTAAAAAAAAAATCACGCAAATTGGTACACAGTACTGTATATCTACAGTCATGTCATCAACATGGATCTGTCAGATTTAGCGCCACCATCAGGCAGATTTTTTTAAACACATTTTTGGACACTGCTCCTACAGATTTTGCCCTAAAATCTCGCAAAGCGGTACACAGTATGTCTAGAGTCATGTGATCAACATGGATCTGTCACCTTCAGGCCGATTTTTACATGCGACCTGATGGTCGCTTATCTCCCGATTTAGGGAGTCTTACTGGTATGTTTTGTATTATTTCTAATAATTGTTCATAAATTGTAATCGCAGCAAAAGTTGGAAATAATTGTGATTTTGATTTGACATTCTATCACCCAGCCCTTGTGTGTGCGTACTGTACCGGTGTGCGTGCGGGAGGCTTCTTGATGTCTCCAGGCTTTCCCTTGGTGGGCATGCGAGCAGCCTGCTCCTTACAGAACTTCATATGTCGGTCGGCTGCGCTCTCACTGAACCTCCTCTGGCAAAACGGACACTGAATATAATCTACACAGAGAAAGAGAAGAGGAAGACCTGTCAGTTTACACTATCTGATTGTGAAGAGTTTTTATGCAATTAGTTCATGTTTATTAGTAGATAAAAACATTGAAGGTAACGGGCCACAGTGGAGTCTGAAGAGGTGAGTCTTCAGCTTACGGCGGAAGATTGGGATTATAATTGCAATGGGGAGTTCATTCCAGCCTGGGAGCGTTGTCCCACAAGTTTTAGCGAGCGTCACAACTCTTTGCGGACGCTTGCAGATCGGCTATAAACCATAGAGGTAATATAGGCTATAGCTATAAACCTATATCAACACGGAACACTAGCAAAGTTGTGTTTAAGCTCTTCTTTTCTCTTTAAAACGGTCAGCGACCAGCGAGACACGCAGCAAAGCTGTGTGTGTGTGTGTGTGTGTGTGTGTGTGTGTGTGTGTGTGTGTGTGTCTGTCGCGTGCGCGCCCCCCAGCCAAAGCGAGAGCCATGCTGCACAGTATCCACTATGCAACGCTCAATACACGGCCACACAAGCATTTGGAAGTCGGCGTGTCTCCCTCACAAACAACTGCTGTTTCCTTGGCTTCACAGCCGAAAATATTAAATTGGAGCCGGGCTGAATTAATGAGAGGACACCGCTGAGCACCGAAATTAAGTCGGGACGTCACAACATTTCGGCAGCACCGGGAGGGGAAACCCATATTTGGGTCTGGACAGTGCCGAACCGAAATAAGTTAGGCTCCTTATTAGAGTGTGAATCAACCCCAAGCCCGTCTCTGAAGAAGGCAGACATAATTATGTTCCAACATCTGATTATGTTTACTGTTATTTACATTTTTATTTTGTTTTCATCATGTCAACAAAACTGTCCAGGGCGTGCATGCAAAATTCCTTCCAGTTTTGGGGAGCGCTGGTTTCAGTTCATTCAACCTCCTCTTGTGTGTTGGCTAGTGAGGTGTGCCCTAGTGGGACATATATACTTTGTGCAACGGTATTGTGCGTTGAGAGTAGCTGATATAAAAGCTCACGGATGCGTCCGTTGTGAGCTTGTGAAGCTTCTGGCTGTTCTCTGTGCACAACACTGTCGCCCCGGGTCCCCCCACTGGAGGGTGCCAGATCTCTTCCTACACACCTGATCTCATTATGCTTGTAATATGCTCAATTCAACCCGGTTTCTCATACACTATGTGTTGTTAAAAAGTTTCAAAAACATTCAAAGTAATTACATTTTTGTAAAGATTATTTAAGAATAGCAGATTTACAAGCTCAAAGCATGTCACACAATGCATTGTGGGTGCATATGGTTAAAGCAGCACTATGTAGTTTGGGGTATCAGTGGCCACTTTGGACACAAATAACATGGCAGCCAACGTCTTTGACTTCATTACCCAAGAGTCTTTGCAAGCATGTCCAGCGAATACCAGGATGAAACTCATTGGCTGCGTCCGAAATCCACCCTATTCCCTAATGTAGTGTACTAAAAGGGGGCTCCGCCATTTTGAACTAGTGTCCGAATGTAATAGTGAGCATTTTTGTACCCTAATGTAGTGTACTGAAGTATCCCACCATGCACCTGGATTTGTAGTGTGCATTCGATGGTCACTATTCAAGCCCTACCGCCCCACAACAATGCACTGCGCGGCGGCCACTGTCTCGCGCTTTGAACATGCGGTGTGCACGCGCACAGCACACGCACACTGCAGGCATTTCTCTGGGCAGGAGGCAACGAACGCAGCGAGCCGTAGCCACCCGTTACTGAGCTTTATGAAGAGAATATACGAGAATAGACGCTGGAGGCTTTGTTTTTCGAGCTCTCTTTTCTTCCCAACCTTCCACAGCTGATAATGATAATCATGATAATATTGTGTTTAAATTTGCAAGAATAATCTGTTTTATCACAAACATGGGTGTATGTCTGCATGTGAGACAAATGAATGTGGCACAAACATATTCATATTATTAATTCATTCATCCCTGAATTAATACAAAATAAACTAAAATAAAAAAACACATTATTTTATTGAATTCCGATTAATAAAAACATAATTATATAGGCATATTTCTCATAATAACACTGCAACATGTTGGTATTTATTATTTACAATCCAGAAGCACTGGGGAGTTGATCTACAAGCTCACAACGCGTCGCTTTGCGCCGTGTTAAGAGCTTGTAGATCGGATATTATTTATTGCTCCAAAAGCCAGTGTTCTGAGCGTTTTAACTGTGCGACAGCAATGACGTAACCAGATGGCTACGGAGTAGTGTCCGAAATGCGTACTATAGTCCACTACATTTGGATCCCTCATTTAGGGTTAGGGAGTAGGGAACATGTTCCGCATTTTGGACACAGCCATTGTCTCCCCCAAAGCCAAGAGGGCGATAGCCGAGAGGGCGGAACAGACCTGTACTTCACGTTTCTGTGTGATACCTTTTTAGGAGGCGGAAGCATGTTTGGAGTCTATTCATTTACAATGAGAGAGCTAACGTGAACACAGCTTCTGAACTATTATTTATCCTCACTGAACTAAATATTGGACCCGATCATCACGAGCCACATAATTAACAAAATTGTCATACTAAAGTGGCTTTTTTCAGTGACACAACAAAGGAGAAAATCAACTTTATTATCGCCCTTTATCTGTCCCAGCAACACACTCTTGCGGGATCTATAGCACCACTGAACAGGACGTGCGCAAGATTTGGCGTCAGAGCCGGCGCCCACTTAGGAGACTATTTGTAGGATTTGTGTACAATGTCGGACTCTAGTGGATCCAATGAGGTTGCGCTCTCTTCATCAATTAAATATCTTTGCCCATAGTTATAAAAAGCTAGATACCTCATCTGCCGCTGCAGTTCACTGGAAAGGCGTGTAACAAAAGGAGGCCGGAAAAACGGAGGGATCGCTGCCAGTCAAAGTGACTATTGGCCAATCACAGCGCGTCTTTTCCAGGGCTTATCTAGCTACCACATATGAAGAACGACCAAAACCAATTCCAGCGTCCTATTCCAGCACAACCATATGGCAGGCAACCGCACATTATGCAGAAATACATAGTGCATGCTATGCTGAACGTAATCCACTTAGTGTCATCTTTTAAAAATGCATATTTACCGTACAGTTTGTGTTTATATGCTTATTTCGCAATACCTATTGCGCAATCCTCTGTAGAGCAATGTGTCATTATCATCATCAGAGTCTCAGGTTACAAGAGGGAAGGGGGAGAGAGAGAGAGAGAGAGAGAGAGAGAGAGAGATACAGATACAGTAGAGTAGAGTAGAGTAGAGTAGAGTACAGTACAGTACAGTAAGATACAGTAGAGTACAGTACAGTAAGATACAGTAGAGGGTATAGTAAGGTACTGTAGAGTACATTAACGTACAGTACAGTAAGTTACAGTAGAGTACATTAAAGTACAGTACAGTAAGGTACAGTAGA